>NC_051159.1:122179644-122343419 GCF_013339745.2 Dermacentor silvarum
TTAGCGTAATTATGGTAATTATTCAATTAATTATTTCCCATAGACATATAAAGCTTCGATATAAAACATCATTGATGCCCTCTCGTTGTGTCGATGTCCGTGCCGCAACTATACGGATGGAAAGTCATCTCTGCGTTTGCAAAAGTTGTGTTAACCTATAGCAAGGGCTCAATTGCGATGAGTGGACGGTAATTGTGCGCCGTTGCAAGTACGTCGGTTGCCGTTTAAAGGGCAGTATCCGATCAGTTAAATCTCTTGAATTGCTGCACAGACGCAAAAAAAGTTGAAACAAAGTTAGTTGGGTTAGGACAACAGTGCAGCGGCAAAGAACACTCCGATGTCTCTGCCACAGCGAGGTGTTTGCTAAAAACCGTAATCACAGTTTCAAGCGCATATGCGCCAAAACCGCTCATATGCGCAAATTTTAGCTAAATATAAAATAATTGGTCGCTACTTAATAGTGTATGCGCAGACGCTATCGCCGCAACATTGCAAGGAAGACAGTCAACAAAATGGTTTTGAAAATGTGGCTTTACTATTCAACCAAATGCATCAGAAATCGGGAGCAGGTTGAGTTGTACTGCAGGAAACAAAATTGAACAAAAATAAAATAAAGAAACAGAGTGCATGGGAATCTGCTTGATATTCGTGAAGTAAGGTGTTCTTGTTATAAAAATAAGGCAGAAGGAATATTTTGGGGATTATAATCTCTTTTATGCGATTAGTATTCAAATGGTGGTGCATATGTAATTCGGTGATAGGAAAGTCAATATTGGTAGATATTTCAATGATTATGTTATGTAATTATGAAGTGTAAGTTGTCTGTTCGGGCACATATCCAATGGCCCACGTTATCTTCTCGGCAAGACCTAGTGGCCCAAGCCAGTAGACAACTTGGGTCACTTGGAAGAGGGGCGTAAAGAGGCTATATAGACAGATAGGCACAAGACTGCTGAAGTGTGCGTGTGTATGTGCACGCGCGCGCGCGTGTGTCTGTGTGCGTGTGTGTGTCTGCGTGTGTGTGTGCGTGTGTGCCATCCTGCACGTAACGCACTGCGCATAAGCGCCGACGTTGGTCTCTCTCTCTCTCATGTGTTTGTGGCTGTTATTAAACCCTGTGAATTATCATCACGTGTTTGTGGCTTTTTTTGTAGTGTCGATTTCTTTCCGCACTTTTTTGCTTTGATATCGCTGAAGTAGCCAAGTTACAGGAGTTATGCTTGTGTTCGTGTTTTTCTTTTTTTTTTAATAACAACAGTAGCGAGCATCAACCTCGTCTTGTGTTCCGTCTCCTTGCCTTTCCTGCAGCTTACTATAACAGCATGAATGGCGACTGTTGTGCAGTGCCAGGCCCCTCGACATTAAGTACCTAGGACATCAGCGTGTCGGGTTACTGTTATCGTATTTGGAGTTGTGTGTTACTATAACGGTAGTCGACTCGCCAAGAATACCACCGCTTGTTTCAACAGTGGTCCTCTCCGACGTTTAGCGTTATTTTCGAACCTCTCTCGCTGTAATTTCAGTGTGGTCCGCTAATCTCATGAACAGAATTCGTCACGCCTACGGAATGCCATTGTCTCACTGTTCTTTGGCGCGCCGTTGGCGCTCGAAAGTCCTCTATCGAACATGGCGTCGTCGCTTGATACCTGTTCCTGCAGAAAACGTATCGGCAGCGAACAAGAAACACACGCGCACAAAAAGAGTGCGTAGAGGGACGGGGGCGAGAAAGGTTGAGACAGGGGAAGGGGAAAAGGCAGCAGCGTCATGACGTCGGAGGAGACTAAAGCAAACGACTCCAGGGCCTGAGCTAAATCCAGATACAAAACAGGAAAGCAGGTAAATGAGAGGAGGTCGGGAGCACGCGCGAGGAGGAGGGTTGGTGAGAGATGGTGATGGAGAGAGGGAGAGAAAATAGGAGAAAGCGGAAAAACCCGGGAGAAAACGGTGGAAAGGGAAAGGAAGCGAGAGCAGGCCAGAGGAATTGCCCCTGAGGAATGCATGCCCAGGTGAGCTTCATTGATTTTCTCGGCAACGGGATCGAGAGAGCAAAAAGATGGAGAGGATGGGGAGAGGACGGCGTGGCGCAAGGGTGTCAGAGCCGGGAGGCGATGGGGAAGAGGGGAGGCCGGTATCGAAGTGAAGCCGAGGGCCAACGGCGATCGATGGACGCTTCGTGCTCTATCCAACCTTTCTTGTTCCCTCGGCGCGCTCCCCTTCATTCCCCTCCCATCCCTACCCGCGCCATGCAGTCTGCGTTTTCACCCTTCACCCTCGTCGCGTTCCCCTCGCCTTCTCGCCAAGCGCTTCCTTCTCCAATCCGCGAGCTCTCGGCGCGCGTCTTTCTGACGTCTTTGTTCCCTCGCCACCTTTCGGCGACACGCGCCGTCGTGAAGAAGGGAGGGCTCCACCGGGAGAAGACGTCGGGGCCGATGGCTTCGCTCCCCCTTTCCCGCTCCCCGGCATTCACCTTCTTCCCGATAGTTGGCGGGAGGGAAAGGCACGCTCGCGGGTGCGAGGACGTATTTGGAGCCGGCTTTAGGCCTAGGCGAGCATAAACGCCAGAGCAGCGGCGCCGGCACCGGCGTTAGCGGGCTGGTCCCCCCGCGGCGCTGCGGGAGCAAACGATCGAGGGAAGCTTCCCCGGTTACTGCCGGGGACGTCGAACCTCGGCGAAGGTAGTCGGCCGTGCCGTCGTGTTAATGCGTTTCCTGCGCCGGCACTGATCCTCCCCCCGCTGTCACCGCAACGCGGCGCTCTCTCCGCGCCGCTGCCGCGAGTGCTGTGGAAAGGAAGAACTTTCCTCGCGAACCGCGCGCTATAGCTCCAAACAAAGACATCTGTTGATCCTCGATATCTGGACGTATCGGCGCCATCGCGCACTACAAGTTGCGACACAACAAGCGTCGCAACGGCAGAGAGTTAAAACGGTAAAAATGAGAGGTGGTCGGTATACATCAAAGGCATTCTGAGTGTCCAATTTTGAACAACTCTTTGAGCTCGTGTCTGTCCCAACAAAGATTACATATTTTCCGCCGTACGTGGGCCGTGTATGTCTATATAGCGCAATCCATCGGCGCGTGGCTTGCGGCATTCAGCACGAGTAGTACTGGGGCTTTACGTTGACTCAACTAGCAGTTAGATAAAAATGTGGTTGGATCTTACATCTGTGGTTGCTTGCTTCATATCTCCCGTTTCGCGTAGTTATTTCTCATGTCGTGGGCTCTTCGCTTCTCAGCGCATGCTCCGGTTTGTTTCTTCTTGCCGTTGTCAGTCGTGTGCCTTATTAGCTCACAAAACTGGCGACTGCGCTGGAATGAACGAGTTGTCTAAAGCACCGTGTTCTCTCTTCTCTTCCTTTCGTGTTTCTCTTCTCTCGCGTACCTTTTCAAACTGAATCCTTTCTCTTGCGCCAGGCTTGAGCCGAACAATGCCGCACGCACGTGCACTACGAGTCCGCCGCGCTATAAATAATCGACTCTGATCGAATTTTGCCGTTTCGGCGTTTGCGATCAAGCCGCAGTTATCGCACAACTTGCACGATGTGATGGGCCGAGAGCCCCTAAATTAAAGACAATTACTCACTCCAGTTGGCACAAATATATCGCGAATTTCTTTACTGCTCCGAAACTTGGTGGAGCTGAACCGGACCTGTTTCAAGAATACGTCGAGCTCAAGACGAACGTCGTCGAATATGTAACTCTAGGGGAAAAGCTGGATCAGAAATATTAACAACGATGTTCCGACTGCGCGAATTTCGGGGTCACTGCTCATCGCATGGCTAACCTTGCAAGTGATGGGCTCTCTTTTTTTCGGTGAGTCCACGTGCTCGTCCTACTCGGGATTATGAAGAGCGAGGACGTCTTTGAGATCAACCACTCGGACGTGTGCGGGCGCTCGGCAACAAGGCCGTGCGTATTTTGCTTTTCGTTCGCGTGGAAGCCATCTTCCTGTATGCTCCCCTAGCCGGACGAGAACCTCGAACGACATTCAGAGTCATTTGTGCGTGAAATTACATCCGATGTTGCTTTCATTTAGAGCCGGCTCTAATTGAAGGGCCCCCTTTTGTGAAAACTCGGCCGCGAATCGTTAGGCACGCTGAAGCAGCCGTTCTATACGTATATGTTCGTTGAAACTCGCCGAGGGAATTGGGCAGAAAATAAAAGGGCATGCAAGATCGACTTTACAACGTTACTAAAGGCAGTGCGGCGAGCTCTATACTTAATGAATTGGCCGCATCCACGTTCGTTATCAAGGAAATAATTCGCAATGGAATAAATTATCTGGCATCAGTAATTGCTCGGCCTTCTTTTTGTTGCTCTTACCATTTCCGGGGTGAACAGAAGAATGTACCTGGGTAGCCTTCTTTTATCAATTTCCTGTCAAAATGAGGACCTTCATGTAAAACCCAAATGCGAAATGATCGATCAGAGTTGTATTTTCTTGCCCTTGTGCAAAACGAGGCGACCTATTGAGCAGCAGCTGAGGGGACAGTGGTCGACCTCCACTGGCAAATGTATAACTGTCACGCTTTCGCGTTGCGAGACAGCTGCAACAATATTACTACGCTAGCTTAGAGAGACTTAACTGGACGAATTCCACATCATTCTAATTCGCAAGCACTTTAGAGCCAAGTTTCCGGCAAACTTACTGAAAAGACATCTAAAGGAAGTTGCACCGTCCTTGGTGGGCACCACATCGTGGCGGTCTTGAGTGTTGGTGCGCTGAAATCATCTCGAGCTGTCCTGAATAGCCTTCTGAGGGGCATAATAACCCTTTGGTATGAACTACTCCGGTTTGGAAATCGAACAACTGTATACTTTTTTTTTCTGTATCCTACAGTCGGAGTGGATTAAGGGGGGATAAAGTTCTGCGGCAAGAATTTTTTGCCGTAGCGGCCACCTTTAGATGGAGGCCAAAGGCAAGAAAGCTGAGTAGTTGGATTTGCATGGATGTTATGGAACCCTGGTACGTCAATGCCGACATGGAACCCTGTTTTACAGCGTGCTTAAAAGGCTAGCTGTAGCGTATGCATGAAAAACTCTATACACTGTTGTTGTTAGTCTTACTACTACTATTATAAGCTTGTTAGCGATACATTGTTGTTGTTAGTGTTGGCGAGACATTCCCTGCCTGGAAAGTAAGTGCGAGCACCGAATGCAATTTTGTTGGTCCGTACTCGCGTTAAAAAATAACAAGAAAAAAAAAAAGAACAAAGATGGTTTGAGTCGTCTGGAAGGGCAAGATATATACATATATATATATATATATATATATATATATATATATATATATATATATATATATATATATATATATGTGTGTGTGTGTGTGTGTGTGTGTGTGTGTGTGTGTGTGTCAGTTGTGATGCTGTACTGTAGTGGGTATTATAGTTAAAAAAGGAAGGGGTGGAGGGTGGCGTGCAAGTCGTTCAGTAGTTTGACGTAATAATAAATGAGCACAAAAAGTACTTATTGCTTCAAAATGGAACGTGTACTTTGCTTTGATGATAATAGCCACTTGATATGTAAGATGGCTCGGAGTGGAGTTGATTCTTTGTTTATTGTGATAAATATTGTGAAAAAAGGACATAAACGTTATAACCTCTTGGGCAGGGAGAGAAGGGAAAAGTTAAGAACAGCTTTCATAGATGAATTACTGGAACTTCTAGAATAATTAGATTAAATAAAACATAGGCTGTTATTAACGAGGGTGTACAGACCGGGGTGTCATGAAGAACTCACATAGTCGAGCTACAAGCGGCCAATAATTTTATAAATAACGCCTACTAACAGCGCGTAAAACGAGAGACTGACATAGAAGAGAATACTCGTACAAAGCTTTCTATGTATCTTTTATGTTCTTTCCTCATTTCACGCGCCGGTATTAGGTGATCATGAACATTCAACTACCCTGATTATCCACCTTAGTGAAGTTTATAAAGAATGGCTTTTAAAGTAGAAGGTGCAATATCGAAATGCTTGTGCAGGTATAGGAGTGTGCGGTTTCCATTGGTTACTATGTAATTGGCGTTCGTATACCTGAAAGGATTAGTAATACATACTCCCAGATATTTGCAGCATGCAATTTTTTCTAAAGAACATCCGTCAATGTATTGATCGGGATCAGTACTAACGTCAGTATAAACTGACGCTCGCGTTAACATGCATTTGTTGAGATTGACTCGTTTTTCGCGAAGTACGCCAAGCGGAGGTTTTGTCGAAGTTGTGTTGAAGAATAGAAGAGCCATTATTTTCAATTACTCGGCAAGGCACGCAATGATCTGCAAACAGTATCGTTGAGTAATCGACAGTCAAACAAGTCATTTATATAAATTAGTAAAAGGATGACACCGGAGACGGTGTTTTGCCGCACACCGGAATTAACGGAAGAACGCAGGGAGCTACTGTCATTGATGGTCACAAAGCGTGACCTATAGCAAAGAAAGCTCTCAATCCAGAGAAGAGTTTTGGGGTAGATACTTAATTTGCAGATATCGAAGCAAAGTAATGGGAAGAAAATAAGATCTAAAGCCCTAGAAAAGACTGAAAACAAAATGTGTGTTTTTTATTTTTTATCTCTCGTCTAATGCTGCGAGAAGGTCTTCTGTGCAGGAAACAAACAGGGCTTCGCAAGTTAACGATTAAAAAAAGAAGAAGAAGAAGAAAGCAGAACCGTGCTGGTTCGGTGAGAAGAAGGCGTTATCTCAAAAAAAGTCTGCCAAATGAAAATATACAATTTCATCAATGGTTTTACATTATACACTGGTCAGAGAAATATGTATTTAGTTCAATGGTGACAGCGTATTACCAGGTTTAAACAGTGGCACCACCTTGCCCACCTTGCAGTCTTCAGGCAGTCTGGGGAGCGTTCTAAGGAAGTGTCTAAGGAAGTGCCTTCAAGAAGTGCCAAAGAACTATTAAGGAAACTTTGGGGAAAAAAGCAGACGAATATACTTTAGCGCGCATTAAAAATTTAGGATTAATATAATCAATACCACAAGAAGAGCAGAATTGCAAACACTGAACTGTTTTCATTGTGTAAACGTAGTCGCTCAGTACGGGGTCCACAGGTGGATAGGTGTAGCCAAAGTTCACATATTACTGCCGCACTTAATAAACAACAAACACCAGGTAGAAAGTTAGGTTAACCAATGTTGGGGGGGGGGGGGGATGTAAACAACATTCAAATTAAACTTAGTGAAAAAAACATTGTTCAGTAAAATACAACATGAGTAACTAAAAATAGTTACATGATTGCTGTCTGGTAATGACATAAAGTTCTGTCTCTGGCCGTTAATACGAGTTGATTTCCTGAATAATTTAGTGTTCGTAACAACTAAAGCTGGGAGCGTGTTCCTGTCAAGAACAGTTCTCACTTTCATCACTACTTTTTTTACGAAGAAGTAACATGATAAGCGCCACGCTGGTCCGGCACATTAGTCAGTTTGGCCTTACGAAACAGTCGCTTTTTTAATAAAATAAAAAGGCTGCTTTAGTGAAGCATTATTCTATAGGGACCAATCTTTACAAGAAACGGTAAGTGGTGGCATGTACTTATTCATTAAATCCTTCACCCCATTTTTGAAAAGTTTCCAGTTACCTTATACAGAACACTCATCAAATTTAGGCACGTGCTCGTCTGGGACTGTTGTAAGTTCACTGTTAATGGTGGGAAGGTCTGCTCAGTTACAGTCGCTAATAAGCTTTCGCTGAGATGTCTGGCATTATAAGGCGCAGTTAATTAGAATATGAAGAAAATAGTGACCCCTAAGACTTGGTAAAACAAGCTAGATCGCGGACCAGTTCAAGAGAACCAGTTAATATGAGATCAAGTTCGTTTGTACTTGCTGAAGGTGCGTTCGTGTTTGTTCTGTGGTAATTTTAATGGGTATAAAGCGCTTGAGATGATGGGGAGGAAAGGGAGGTCACAGCACGAGCGCCTGCTCGTTCCAGTTTTTTCCGACACTTTGAGCCTGTTACAATGTTATACAAACAAGGACGAACGTCAACCCTTATCAAGGTCAGTGGTAGGCTGGGAAAAATTTACAAAAAAGGATCACAAATTTTAGAAATTCGGCACTATCACGAAAGTGCACCCACACGATTCTGGACCCGTAGGAGCTTCGGTCTTGGTAAAGTTAGTCTCCCAGCAAGAAGACGGTCGCGGGCGGAAATTTTGCAGTAATATCATTTACAGAAATATCATGAAGGTCAGTGCAGAACGTCGTCGACGACGACTTATGGGCGCGAAACGAGCAGCATATATAGGAGGACTAGCCCCCATACTCTCAAACCATCGTCGAAGCGAAGTTCTTCCTCTACGCCATGATGACGGTGATGATGATTTATTGTCATTCCCTTTGAAACGGGGCGGTGACAAATAGTCACCCAGTCTTCTTGATTTATTCAGGTATGCTCTACGTGTTGTACAGCGAAGCTGTTAGCCTCTAGCTGGTCGGCACTTTTCGTGTCTGCGTCCGTTAGCCAAAATGTGGGCCGATCCCGGAGGTGGTGCAAAACCGTGCCGACCCGCGGCGAAGGTGAAGCCGGCTTGAAGCACTCGGCAAAGTGAAACGAAAAGTGCATACATCCTGTGGACTCGCACATACTACGGAACCGCATTCTTTTCAGGAAGAAAAGCGAACACAAAACAAGCGTCTGAACCAGATGTTTCATGACTAGTCCGCGAGAAATTCACAAATGCGTTCTATGCCTCCTCGCTGTGCATTCGTCCGTGGCGTAATGATTTCAATATCGGGCTTCAGTACTGGAGGTCCTGTGTTCGAATCCTTCCGTCGAGCTTTTTTAATGTTGTTTATTTATTTATTACACAACGCTTTGTCGAAAATGATGAGTTTACAATGTTACGAAGTCGTTTGAATCCAAAAGGACGAAGTTTAGGCAAATTACATGTACTTACCAGCAATTCCCGTGCTGGTTGAAACGACCCAATGGCGGCTCCTGTAGACACTCCCGCAAGGTCGATCCAAATAGGTCGCGAAGCTTCGGGCGAAAAGCGGTATTGTCAGCGACATTAGCAAGGGTGGTTATGGGAGCAGCGATTGTGTGAGCACGACGATGTGAGGAGGGAACAAACACTGGGGGAAAAAAAGCGTTCTTTAATTAACACGAAATACAGTTTGACTGATTCAATGAAAATAAAATTTCCGAGTATTTTATATACGCGTGGAGAGGAAATGAAGGACGACTGTATTTAGTGTATCATTATCGATTAATAGCCCACCATAAGACGGTGTGGGGCGTCGACGCCGCTATCACTTGCAATGCAATGCAGCTATACAATTAAGCAAGTAGGCACAACACGTTGTGTTGTTTTACTTGTCAACGTTTGTCTGAATTTGGTGGCGGAGGTAGTTTCATCCTTTTACGTGCGAAGCACCTTATGCGCTCTGGCTGTCGGCGTCTCCTGTCGTCGTAGTCACGGTAAAGCAAGCGGCTCGCGCTCGCGCTCGGCACGCGCTTGTGCCCCTGCTTCTGCGTTCGTCGTCGTCTTCCACAGCTTGCCGCGTTGCCGCTCATCATTCCAGCGTAGAATTTCACTTCTCTTCTGTCATCGTTATGGGGAGCCTCCGTTTGCTCAGTTCCTCCTGCTCAGTCTGTAGTGCTATTTGATCTCGTTAAAGGTGGCAAGAGGGTCTTTAGTGGAGCAATCCTGTGAGAGAGCTGGACCGTTATCTCGGGCGCGGTTCGTGAATTCCCGCGCTAGGCAGTGGGCCTGCTCGTTGGGGTTGCAACCCGCTTGATTAACTATTCCTTTAACGTGGCCCGGGAACCAGGCGATGTGGTGACCTCCTGTCTCGTTGTCCGCAGTATTTTGAAGAGATTTGTTGTCTAGGCTCGCCGTGTGCTTAGACACTAGGGTTGACGAGAAGGCCCTGACGGCAGTGCGCGAGTTAGTGAAATAACTTTATTTAGGTCCAGATAAGACGCAGGGGAGACCCCGTGTCACCCGGCTAGTCCCACGTAGGGACCGCCAAGCCGAGCTTGACGGCCCGATCGCGGGCACTCTGGACGGCCAGGGTTTGGGCGTTGAGTTCGGGGCTGCCCAAAAGCGCTCCTATCCTCGCTGAAGGCGGAGCTGATGGCTTCACATTCCCACAACACATGGTCCAATGTTGCCGTTAGTCCACAGGCAGGGCAGTCCGCACTGGGATACCTTTCAGGGTATATAGCGTGAATAACCGCAAGGTTAGGATACGCACGGGCTTGTAAAAGTCGAACGGTCACTGCCCGCGCCCTGCATAAGGCACCAAATATAAGTACATGGGTGCTTTCGGCATTTCGCCCCCATTGAAATGTGGCCACCGTGGCAGGGATTCGATCCCGCGACATAGTGCTTAGCAGCCCAACACCATAGCCACTAAGCAACCACGGCGGGTAATTAGTGAGTTACGACTGCCAGAAAAATGGTTTACTTTAGCTGTTTCCGTGTGGCTGAGCTGGCAAATGGGCTTGGAGCCCGACGATGGGACCAGCCCTGTACATCCAAAGCAAGCGTTGGCCTCCGAAAAAAAATATGTTCTGTGCAGGGGTGCGATCTCGACACCAGTACGGCTGACCTTTTTCTGCATCTCTTACCGCGCTGAAAGCTCGAAACGCCAATCAAGTCGAATGACGAGGTATTTTAATATGCAGCTCTAATGGCAGACCACCAAAAAAAAAAACGAATGTCGCGCCTTAGAGAACAAAATGACGCCACTTCTGTTTGTAACGAATACGGCGTCAGAATATTTTTTATTCTGCCGGAAGTGTTCCCTCGTCACACAGATGGCGCTGAACCCCATGCCGATGAACCGCCATGTTTCGAACGTATGGGCTTCTGTGGAGGCTTCGCTACCATGTACATTTACCTTGACTCCCACACTGCTATGGGTAGGTCACGCAGAGTTAGAGCTCCCGAGGCACCACAGCGACCACAAGGTGATTATCACTACCATTACTCTAAAGTAATAAAACACTTCATGCAGCCATCAGCAGGTGTAGTGGTTTTGCAACAGCTTCGCTGGACATCCCCTCTCGCAGTGGCGGGATTGCGAGTAATTTTTTTAATTTTTATTCTAGCACTTTAGTGTACATCTCCATAATATTTTTTTTCTCGGAACTTCTATACTACCTTGTATCGCTACCTATGTCAGTAACGGATCCGGTCCTATCAATTTCTTGCCTGCTTTTTTTTTTCATCAATACTCTAAACGTCTCTTGCTTATCTCGACTGCTGACCGGTTGACGCTTCCGTCCACTTTAAATGCAAACGCTTCTGGGAGGTCTACGTTACCTGCGGGTCTTACTGGGGCAATCCGTTCGTATTCCATTAGGATGTGCTGAATGGTATCCGTATCTCGTTGCAGCTTACACATGCCCGATCTTGTTGGGAATGTTTTCTCCGGTAAGTATTTGTCCTGGAGGCAACCAGCTGGAGCCACAAATAGCAAGCCAATGCCCCTTGTGTTATCGTACAGATTTCCTTTCTGAATTATTTCTTTCAGTTCTTGTAAATCACCATGGTCTTTTTTATTGCGATACCAATTATATGGACACCCCGTGCGTTTTTCTGTCGTCGCCGTCGCCGTGATGTTTCGTATAAAGTCCAAACACGATGACATCGCTGCCGCCCGCCGGATGCTGTATGTGCGAGCGAAAGCTTGCGAGGGCCAGCCGACGATCACGGCTCAATCTCGGGCGCGCGAGGGAGAAAGGCTGGGCGGAAGCGCGCCGTCTACTGTCATGCGCGAGGCACTGGGGGAGGAGAGGGAGGGGGAGGGGCGTTCTACTCCGAAGGTGGCTGCTGCTTACGGCGCGGCCGCGCTGTGCGCCGTATCTTGACAGCGATCTGCGACGTGGTCAAAGTACGCCCAGTGCCAGTAGCTTCGTATGCGTTGCACTTTCGACGTTTAGTTCGCGTTGAAGTGGGAGACAGCACGAAGGGCAATTCGCTCGCCGCGCTTCCCGACTGCGGCGTTTTGACAGCAAATTTCCGCGGTCACCGAGTGAGATGTGTTCATGTATACCTGCGCGCGCGTGAGACCGTGCTTGTTAATTTAGTTAGTAAGCGAATGTTTGCAAGTTTATACGGCCGATAAAACTAATATCCTTACTTCGTATAGCTAGCTGTCTGGTAATTTGCTATCGCAATCGATGCTTCGCCTTTCGGGCGAAACTGCCACTTTTGTTAAATCTTCTCAGACTTAAATATTAGAAGTGCGAAACAATAACAGAGCTCGATCCAACGCGAAAATGATGTAATCTTATTGGCGCGGCTGTGCACTACCTCCGGGATCCGCGAAGGAAAGAAGTTTGGAACATACCCGGTACAGAAAAGTGGTGCTAAAGTGACGAAGAAAGACGTTGGCTTTCATTGACTGAACATAATTGAAATTGTCCTATTGGAGGGTTCATTCAGAAGACGCCTAGCACAAAAGCTCGTTTTAACAGCGAAGCTGTTTAAGCCAGCCGTAAAAAGTGCGCGTTTCACGAAAATATCATAATCAGCATTGGCTCGAGCGTCGTCGTCTTCTTCCGCAGCTGGCTCGTTGGCGCCCCTCGGTTAGCGCTCGAACTCGTGCTCGGCACACGCTCGTGCCACTGTTCCCGCGTTAGTCGTCTTCTTCCACAGCTGGCTGCGTGGCCGCTAATCATTCCAGCGTGCAATTTCACTTCTGTCGTCGTAATGGGGAGGCAAAGCTTGCACTAGGCCACGCAAAGCTCCAGTCACAACGAAGCTAGCCGATCGATTGCGTCTCCTGGTAATAGCTAGGTTGAACTTGGTAGCAGCTAGGTTCGGCCATGACTATGGCAGGTATCTCTCTTAGGTTATGACGAAGCTGGCCGATCGATTGCGTCTCCTGGTAGTAGCTAGGTTGAGCTTGGCTATGTCGAGGTTGGGAACTTAGTTGTTGCTGAATTGTTGAAGCTACACCAAGGATTGTTGAAGCAGCTAGGTTCGGCCTTGGCTATGCTAGGGAGCCTACAGTTTTCGCTTGCATGTAGGCTCGCTATTGTACACACTATATAAAGGGTGCTTTTCGAAGTGTGCTGTAATAAAAACTATCTTTACAAGCCTGTTTAACTAAAACGTAGGCGTGCCATGTACTGCTCTCAGACACGCTATGGGCCTCTGGCTGCTGAGGCCAAAGTTTATTTTTAAAATTGAATTAGTTTCACGTCACCAACGGTTGCGGGAAACATGGTCTGTCGGCTGGTCTTTCCGCCATTTTGATTCCCGCATGCCATATTTGGCGGAAAATGTTACCCGCCAATTTATCTGGCGGCGGCAAGTAACCTTACAAAGGTTGTCACCACCCTAAAACAGCGCTTCCATGTAGGCGCCCTAGGCTATGCCAGCTATCTCTCAGGTTATCACGCAATCGATCGGCCAGCTTCGCTGTGTCTCGAGCTTTGCGTGGCCTAGTGCACGCTTTGCCCGTTCTTTTTTTTCTTTTTTTTTTACTTAACAGGTTTACTTCCATTCATACTGCTACTACGCTTCGTGCAAGGTACTTATACGCAGAATGGAGGTGTGTGGTTGAAGCCAATATTCACGGCAGGGCCACGAGATACCATTTTGCTTAACCTACATAATTTCTCAGGTTACCTATGTCGATTATTTCCTGTTATTTTTTTAATCTTAATATTTTGCAATAGAAGCGTATGTGCTTCAATGCAATTGTACACCTAGCATAAACCTTTTATATAATTTATTCATGAAGAAAGATGCACCGTCTGTCGCTAATACAAAATAAAATAAAAAAATGCAGCAGAGGCACTTAAGACTGCTTACGTGTGGGAACGCGAAAGCATTGTGGTGGTTAAAGCATTTATTAATTATTGAGCCTTATGTTGTGGGTCGGCTCGATATCGCGTAGGGTGGCCGGGAGCTTATGGCTCTCAACGACTCTTAGAGCCCAGCCCACCAGCTGCGTTTGTGCAGCCGGGTCCGAACTGGACACCACGACATCCCTTCGCTCAATGTCGGTGAGTTGCCATTCGAAGGGTGGCTGCAGCTCACAGCAAATGTAGAGGATGTGGTGAAAGTCTGCTCTGGGTGCCCCTCAGAGGGTGCATTCAGGGGAGAAAAGGCAGGGGTGGATGAGGGCAAGGTGAGCTGGGGATCGAAAGGTACGGGATTGGAGCTCGTGTTTAGAGAGGGATTTGTGGGGGGAGGGGGGGGGGGTGGATACTGCAGCCGTTTCTCTCTAGAGTGGAGAGAAATTTAGTTGTAGGTAACCATGCGTTCGGGTGCACTGACTGGGTGTGTAGCTGACCCTGCTCGGTTGGCGTGCGCTCGAGCTGTGTTGGGGGCTGCTTCATTCCCAGGGTTGCCCTCATGAGCCGGTACCCATAGGAGTTGAAATGATCTGGTCGGGGGTTCAATAGAATTGAGAACATTAAAAGCAGGTGTGTGAATCCTGCCTCGTGCAAAATTATTCCGGATTGCTGTTTTTGAATCACTAAAAAATTAGTGTGGCAGTGGTTGAGGAGATAGCCAAGGCGATTGCGGCTTTCTCCGCCTCTAGGGAGGATGTAGTTTTGGTCGAACCATAAACTATAGGGTGGAGTGTGTTGGAAACCACGCTCAGGGCATATGCTTGGTGAGTGGCATATACTGCACTGTTATTTTCCTGATAGTGTTTGTGTAGCGCCGTGGCTCTGGCTTCTCGCGGAGCTGGGTGGTTAACGGGGTGGACGTTCTTGGGGAGTGGATGAATTGTTAAATGGGACTGAATTGCTTCCGGGGTGGAGTGCGTAGGTCTGAGGGAGCGTGTAGGGTTGAGGCCTAGGGCGGAGAGAATGTGCGGCCCCGTAGTGGTGGATGAAAGGCGTTCAAGATTGTGCTGTACAATGGGCTTCGATAATCTCATCTAGGGTATCGTGAACCCCCATACCCCTTTTTTTTTACTTTGGAGGAGACGGGCATTCGACGTGTACCTGGGGAGATCTAGGGCCATTTTATAGGCTTGCCTGATTAGTGCATTTACTTTGTCTTCCACCGCCTTGGAAAGAAACAGGTATGGTAGGGAGTATACCACTCTACTGATTACGAAGGCGTGTACCTGTATAAGGCGTCGGAGGTCGTCCTCCCGCATCCCTCGGTGGTGGTTCGCAAGTCGTCGGATTAGTCTCATGGTTTAGTGGACTGTGTTGGTGAGCTTAGTAATGGTTGCAGTATTCTTGCCGTTTTTCTGAATAATTATGCCCAGTATACGCACTTTATCAACCTCGGGAACTTGTTGATCGTCGATGTTGATTCGAATATTGGGCGGAGGACCCGTGCCTGTGCGACATCTTGGAGGGTGTAAGAGCAGTAGTTCTGATTTAGTCGGTGAGCAGGCGAGGCCCACCGCCGCGGCGTGGGCAGCGACGATGTCCGCCCCCGCCTGGAGGGTTTCCTCCATTTCGCCCACATTACCAATGGATGTCCAAAGTGTAATGTCATCCGCATAGAATGAATGGGAGAGGTGGGGTATAATTGTTAGGGCTTTCGCCATGGGTAATGAGCGTAAATATTGAGAAGCAATAGAGAGACGACTGAGCCCTGAGGTGTACGTCTGCTGCCTGGTTGGAAGGTTGGTGAGGTGAGTGCACCGAATGCAATTTCTGCAGTTCGGTTGGGGAGGAAGGCCGCTACCTAGAAGTGTGTGCGTTCCCCTACGTTAAGATTCGACAGAGCGTTCATAATGGCCGAATGGTGAATGTTGTCGAAAGCCTTGGTGAGATCCAGAGCCAAGATGCCCCTGGTGCGCTTTGCGTTCCTGGGGTGTAGTACCTCTTCCGAGAGCTGTAACATTACATCTTAGGTGGAGAGATGGCTGCGGAATCCAATAATAGTGTGGGGGAATAGGTCTTGTTCGTGCATGTGTTCCTGTAAGCGGCCCAGGACCACATGTCTGAAAAGTTTCCCTAGGCAGGAGGTTAGAGAGATCGGTCAGAGATTTTTGAGGGCCAAAGGTTTCCCTGGTTTAGAGATGAATGCTATATTGGCATGCGTCAATTGCGCTGGGATCACTCCATTTGACCAGCACTCGTTGAATAGGTCTGTGATGGCCTGTACGAAGTGCTCATCCAGGTTCCGGAGCATCTTGTTAGTGATTTTGTCTGCTCCTGGAGCTGATGTCATTCTGAGCTTGTGCATGGCTGCCCGTATATTTCCCATGGCGAGATGTCTTGGTCCAATTTCGGGTTAGGGTTGCCGCGGTAGTCAGGGAGTGGTGTGCGAGAAGTGCTAGTGAGATATTGTTCTTTAGGGCTTCGAGAAGGGCCTCATCTTGTAGGGGGAGTTTGTGGAGGATTCGGCTGTCATTTTTCCGCTGGTTGGCCTTGGTGTGACCTGGGTCCAATAGACAGCGGAGAAATGCCCATGTGTCCTTTAGGCCGAGATTGTCGTTCATGCGGTCGCATAGCTGGCCCCATTGCTGGCGTGCCAACTGCCCCGCATGGGCTTCAATCGGTTTAGCCAGTGCTGCGATGCGTAGCCTGAGTGTTCTATTATGTTTGTTGGCTAACCATCGTTTTTGAAGGCTGGCGTGGGCTTCTCACATGTGAAGGAGGCGGCTGTCTGCGATGTCGGTGTCAGGAGTGTCAGGGATTGTGGAGGTAGCTAATGCCACCTCCTGGGAGATGATTTGAGTCCATGTGTGTGTTGAGCTGAAGTGCGACTCTGGCGTAATTTATCCCAGTTTACAATTTCTATCGGGTGTCGAGTAGATCGAGCCAGTGAGCTTAGCTGAATTTCTGTATCTATGACGTAGTGGTCGCTCCCGAAGGAGTTGTATGTGTTGGTCCAGTGACTGTGTGCTATGTTCTTAGTGAAAGTGAGGTCTGGACTGGTGTTAAGTTGGGCACTTGCCCATTCTAGTTGGGTGGTCTAGATCATCGGTGAGGGATAGGCCCTCATTACGGATGAATGTCCAAAGCGCGGTGCCCTTTCTGCACTTCTTCTTGTAGCCCCAACTCGTGTGGTTGGCGTTTAAAGTCACCGACCACTATAGGCGGGTGTCTGCTTTTAATGGAAAAGGCCTTTCGAAGGGCTATTAGGAGAGGGACTGCGGGGCCTTTGGGTGGGCTGTATATATTGAGAACGAATAGGCTACCGCCTTTGCGAGTTCTTGGGAGAAGCTCGACAAGAGGGTTGTCTATATCGTTCACTTCGAGGGGGTGATCTGTAGCGTTAGGTTACGATGGACCAGTATGGCAACCCGTGGCGGTGTCGTTCCCTCCGGTTCATGCGTGGTGTACTTACAGAGTTTTGTTTTGCTCTGTGTTTCTTGTCAGGCGATGATGGTGGGACTGTTGGGATTCGCAAGGGTTTGTCGGTGGAGTTGTAAGTTGTTCCGTTTCACACGGAAAGTCCTAGAATTCCACTGCCACACGTGTATCTCGTTACGGTGTGCAGCCATGTTGGGCTGGGGAGGCTTGTTCGGCTGGTGCCAACCCTGTCATTTTTGGGTGTAGAAGCCCATTAACCTGGTTCTGCATTTGAGCCGCAGTGGCCTTTTGTGCACCCTGGCGCTGCTCGAGCGCTGTCAACCGGTTGACGATGTTGGCCACCCACTTTTTTTGCATTGAGGTGAGACTAGCCTGCGTGGTTTCTATGGCTGCAGTCAAGGCAATCAGCGGCTCGGTGTCCATAGGGGGCGGGGGGGGGGGGGTTGTCAGCGTCTGTGCCTTGCGCATAGTGGGGGGGGGGGGGGGGTTGCGAGCAGGCGACTCCGTGCATGAGGAGTAGGTGGAAGGAGAGGGTAGGGGACTCTGTTTAGGTGTGCTGAGTTTTTGGATGGGGCATGCAGGGGAGTCATGCCGTTGTGGGGGAAGTTTTTAGGGGTGAAGCTCCTTAGGGTCGAGCCTTGTCCCTTGTCGCGCCGTCGTAGCCACGCTAGTACTCGCCGCTCCCGCTAGAGGCACAGCTGTGCTGTCTTTCTCTTTCTCTCTCGTTCCTGACGCGCGCGCTCTCTCTCTTGTTTGTAGCTAGGGGTGCTGTGGCGCACAAGGGCTATATAAGCGCTGTATATACTGTACACATGTACAGTATATATATATATATATATATATATATATATATATATATAGTATATGTACGCTATACGCTATATATATGTACGCCACGCTCCGGCTTCCGGTTCCGCTTCCGGTTCGGGAAGCCGGAGAACGCTTCCGGGTTTTGCCCGAATGATCCCCCGGCCGGTGCGTCGCCCACTTATCATCATTCACTTCGTGGATATGTGGTGTTTTTTTTAGCGTGATTTAAAGTTGTTGTTTGAGTTCCTTGATTTTGAGGCTTTGTTGATGGAGCTGTGCCCTGAGCTCCGCGTTTTCCCGAGCGAGCGAGGGCGATCGCGGCTTCCAGCTCACCTGTTCGGTAGGCTGGGTCCTCTGACCAGGGAGGGGTGGAAAGGAGGAGTACCGACTCCTGTTCCGGCCCTTTCTTGAAGTGTATCTGGAACTGGTCCGAGAGACGGCGCGCTGCCTGGAACTGGATCGGAACGGGCTGCGGGATGACCGCAGACTGGAGTTTGGGAGTGGTGTGCTGTCCTGCTGGGCGGCCGTCTTGCCGACGGCCGGGGGGTTGGAGCGTTGGTTTCCAGCTCGCTCGAAGCGCACTTTGCACTTTCTTGAGACGGTGAAGTGGAGTCTGTTACACAGTATGCACTTGGACTCACAGGTGGGAAGATCCGTGGGCGGGTGGGGCTATCCGCACCGATGGCATCGGTTGGTGGCGGACTGCCGGCAGACGTCCGCCCGGTGGCCGGGTTTCCAACAGTTGTAGCACGCCTCCACCTTTGCCTTTGAAGGGGTGGCAGGCGTACACAGCCCCGTAAAAGTTCAACTGTTTGGGAAGGGTCTTGGTCTGGACGAAGGTAACCAGGATAGACTTGGTTCGACCGAGTGGGCGAGCGTCAGCAATGGTGAAAGACTTGCTTTTGTTGAGAGCCGAGAGGTCTTCAAAGGTCTCTTCGTGTGACTGATCGTATATCGCATTGTAGATGATGCCTCGGATGGCGTCGTCTGGCGCGGCGATGTAAGCACGGACCGGGAATTGCTGTCTTGGATTTTCAGGACTTGCGTTTGCACGTAGCATTGTGCCCGATCCTCTGCTGGCGTGCGAATGAATTGTTATGCGGGTTGATCCTGAGGCGATCGTGCAGCCACGCCTCGTTGTAGTTGACATGAACCATGTTGCAGACGAGTGGGAGTAGCATTCCGCCGTTACACTGGCGGAGATTGAGGCTACCGCCCGGACGGAAAATGATCTTGAGGTCCGTGGCGGGCAGCTTAGGTAGCGGAGCATGCCGTCGAAGCTTAAAAGAAGATGGCTTGCCTTGTTTCTGCTGAGCCGGCGTGGTCAGGTCGGCTGGTTGTTGAGTGGGCGTGTCGGAGCTGGTCGCCGACAGCGCAGCGCGGAGAGTTGGGTAGGCCATTTTCAGGGCAATAATGGCTCTATTCCATTTGGGGTCGTTTGCGAAGTCTTCAGGTGAGATATCTACGCCTTCGATACACTATACCATCCTGCTAGACGGTTACATAGAGGCGGGAGAGGTCTTGCAAACGCCGGCGGCCGCCTCGGCGTTGCTCCGGCACGCTAGCTCTACTTTAGCCCTAGCGTGGCCGCGCCCGGCTCGGGAACAGAAGTCGCTTCGGACGCTTGAAAAACAACAGGAAATTGCCGAAAATGGTGCGAACAGGCGTCGAACACCTTCACTCACGGTTTTTGAGTGGAATCAGGCCATTCCGGGTCGAAAATCTGCCTTCGCAGATCAAAAAACACGGAGCCGAGGTGAGATGCGTTCGCTCGCTCCGCCAGCCACTTTGTGTTTTTCCGAAAGCATTGTAACCACTTAGGCGAAACGTTTTCGATTTATGTTTTCGATATGCTATAAAGTTCTTTCTGCTGAATCGGTGTGTCTGTTTGCGTATACGCTGTCCACAGACCGGGAACATTCGGACCATTTCTTTGTAGAACGATTAATTTTTTGTGTTCCATGTTTTTGCATTTCGGCCCGCATCGACGTCCTATGGTAGACATCCTATGGCTGAGCCTTGCCGACATGGTTGTTTCGGTAGACGGCCTCCAGAAGCCTGTCATAGAGGAATTGTATATCACTGAGCCATCGGTATAAATGTCGCATCGACTCTTATAGCATCGTGAGAGGTGCTCAAGTGCAAGGTATATTAAAGCTGGCAAGGGGGTGTTAGCTTTTCTTTATACCTGGCATCGGTCACATGATCGTTCAGGGAGAATACATATGTAGTCGTGAAAGACTCTCTGAAGGGTTCTCATATTGAGAAAAGAGCAGGCCGTGCACCGCAGAAATACTAGTGGATGCAAGGGAATGATCTGGCGTTCTTTCGATATATCGAACACGAGCACAAAGTATCTTTTGCATTTTAAAGACTTTGGAATGAAAAGTGCCTGCTCTATCTCAGCGTGGCTTCATACGTTCCGGGGAAGTCCCATACAAATCCGCAGTAGTTAGGCTTGTGATCCTTCGATTATTTTCATACTTGTTTTTGAGAGGCTCTGTAGGGCCGGCAAACTGCACCGAACGAGGCCTTCGCAAAAGAGCAGCGTACTAGCACCTACAGAGCGCCCGCTGATTTCATCGCAAAGCACGCGAAAATTTTTACAAAAAAACGAGACAGAACAGTTGAGCTTCAAGTGTTTGATCGGCGATGTCCAGTCCAGTAGCTCGTCAACTGTAACTCAGAGAAACTTGTAAATTGTGACCTGAGATGCGGAAGTGCCTGCAACCTTTAACGCACAATGGGAAACATCGTACCTCGTAAAGGCAGTCACAGACAACTTCTGGGTCGATACTTGAAGGCCACGGCCGTGCATGAGGAATGTCTCTATCAAGTTAATGGCCTTTTGTAGTTGTGCGTGAAGCACGCGCAGGTTACGCCCTGAGGACCATATATGAGTAAAATGTACACTGAATTCGGCGTGCACTTCGCGAGTCCAATCAGGGAGATGTTAAATAAAGCTGGGCGTAATACCTAACCCGAGAGACATCGTGCAATAGCTTGTACCCCATGGTATGTCGGTCACAGGTCACCTTATAGACATATATGTTCAAGGTAGTCACATATCCAGGTTGTACATGCCACCCCCTATACGCTTTCGAATTTCAAGGCCGTAAGAAAAGCCTCATGGCCGCATTATCAAAACCTCCTTTGATGTCAAGGTTCACAGCTATGGTGATGATGCATTCCGCTACGTTTCAGTTAGGGTAATAACACTTTCGGTATTGTTGCGCGCTTTTCTAAAACCTGACATTTGCGGTGGATAAACGTTTTTTATCTCCAAATACTGCAAGGTGCCTGAGTACCATCTATTTGGTAAGCTTTCCAATGCAGTTTAAGGCGCGATTGGGTGATAAGAACTTAAAGCTGTGGGAGACTTGCCTGGTATTAGAATAGCCATAATACGGGCGTGCTTTCAACTTGGTTCGAGATGGCCGTCCTGCCAGGAGCTGTTGTAGGCGTCGAGGAGCTCCTTCTCAGCCTTGTCGCCCATGTGTGAGAGAGTGGTACAGGTAATAACTTCTGGGCCCGGAGATGACAACATGTTCATTATAGACAAGGCAGGTAGACTCAGTCACGAGTAATGGCTTTTCTAGTAGCCAATGATTGGGCGAAACGCTTGTTCTCTGAGCTGGCACTGGTGATGTCGCTGCAGCTGAAGGTTCGTTTTTTTTTTTTCCGCTGAAAATCTCTCCTAGTCTGCAGGTTGCTAGTGCTATGGTGGATAACGACATAGCCAAAAAGCTGTAGTAGGATCGGTTGAATCATCAGGCCGCGCACGATGATCCGTATTCTCGTTAGCGGCTTTCTGGGATCAAGCTTCGAACACAATAAACTCTATTATGTCCTAGCGAGCTTGTCAAGATAACGCTGAAAATGCTTTTTGTGTACGCCTAGTTGTGCGTATATCGCAACTCTACTGCATGTACTGCCAAGCCTTTCATACTCGACGTCGCCTATGGAACACGGCTTTGACAACTACATTCCTTTCGTACTATTCTTCTATATAGCACAGCCTGTTACTGCTATAAACTTCTTAATCTTTGCTGGTGTGGTCAAAGTCATTAGCCGTTGCTGTGAGCGCTTCTCAGTCTGTTCAATGAGTTTCATGCTTTCGTGGGCCGCTGTCGAAGTCATCAACTACAGTATAGCTTGGGATGTCGTTGCTCCAATGACGCTGATTGTCTAAAAACTAAGTAAACGCCGAGGGGGTGCTTGAAGAGACAATGGAGATGCGCAAGGCACTAGAGCTTGCACCCGTATAGAATGTTGGTTGGCCGTTATGAAACACAATCTATTGCACACAATATGTGCATACTATCTAAAACGCTAGAAAAAAAGGGGCAGGAAACAATGCAAGTGCACTTGCTTCGAACATTTGTCGATGGTTTACATGTTTCTCCGCTGTACACGCAATGCTCTTTGCATCACTTCCCTGCTGTTTCATTTTATGGTCCCACATTTCGTATAACGTATTATTTCTTTTATTGATATAGTTCTTGTCGTCGTAAAAGCACGTAAATTGCCAGAGTGACTAGAACGGATGGCTTGGAGCATTATTCATCCTTACGCCACGCCATTCACCATTCCCCATATCATAGGCCAAGTGTTGATTTGGAACGTTACCGCCTTCATTCTTTTTCGAAGTTACAAGCTTAAACAGAAGATTCAAAGAAAACATTATTGAAGTCATCGCACACATTGACCGACTCTGCGCAGAGCTCTCCGTAAAGGTCATGTATAAAATCAGAGTAGTCACTACTCTGGTACATATGAAGACGTTACGCCATATTTATGCCGGTGGAATGAACAAGCTCAGTGAATCAATGGACAGGCTACTCCGTCGCTCTCAGCATTCGCGGAGGTCGCTGCCGAAGGAGTGGCTAAAACATGCTTCAGGATGGCCACAGAAATATTCACTGCGACTGTTTCAAAAGAACAGCCCTGGGGTGCTCTACGGGATGCCCCGAGTTTTTCGCTCGGCTGAGTTTGCTCGACGGCATTAAGTGAAGAAAGATAACGCGGAACGTACGAAAGCAGCAGACAAAATAAAATGTCAACACGAGCGCTCCCTGCGCTCGCCGCTTCCTCGTTCAAACAAGGGAGGCTTGACAATGTTACGCACCAGCGCCACTTATTGTTATCAACAAAATGTCGCAATACAGGGACTGACCAGCTGTCTATTACCCACTCGGCGTAAACCGCTTGCCCCCGCTTTTCTGGGGCGCGTCACTGGCGTGTCTCCTCTTTCGGACATCTGTATATCTACTGTTTTTTCGCAGCACAACGCAAAATGTAATGAATTGCAAATTATCGTAAAGTACATTCAGTGCACATCTTGCACATTTCGGAATGCTTATAATCTAACATTGTGTCATGTTTGAACGTCCGCTCATCCAGTAAAACGCCAGTCCACTTGCATTTGCCAGAATACCGGACACGCTAAAACTATCTAAAAAGGTACCTCACGACGTCCGCCCGCCCACCAGCGTGCGCACCCGCCTTCCTGCTTACATAAAAAAAAATCAGATCCCTTCCACTACAGTGAAGATGGAAGCCAGTGAAGCTGTGACTATGGCGGGTCTGCTATAGTGAATAGTGCGATAGTGAATTTATATACTATCTTTATTGACTATACTGAGAGTCGTCGGCATGTTCGTCAAAGGGCAAGGACACCAGCGTCTTGTTTTCGCCCGGCGCGATGGCCAAGTAGTGCGTTTGCTGCGCCAAGTCCGCCCCATCGTCATAGACTCCGCTGCTAGCGTATGAGCCACATGATTCATAGCCGCGGCACACTGCACATCATCGTCAGGATACTGACGTCAGGATCCTGGAAGATGTGGTTAAACGAGCGTCCGTCCCATAGCGAGGCCAAAGTGCAACTGCTGGTAACAGCACTGGCGTGATCTCTACGTCACGAGACAAAGGGACACAACGATTGGTGGGGCGTGCCATCGCCGAGTATCGTGACACTTGTGGAAGAGGCATCGGCGGTGGCGAGGGGTATAACAATACGCCATCGATCATCCGTTTTGACACCTGTGGTAAGGCACAACTGGCGGGAAACCGCCACGCAAATGGAGCCAAACAACCACGCACATGGAATCAAACTGTCACGATGCACATGGAGCCGAAATTGTTGTACACGCCGGTCGGTGTACGGACGCGATCTTCTGGAATCTAGTCCTTTCGCTGTAAAAGTACCTGCACTCGGAGAAGAATCCTCCGCATTAAAAGGTTTTAATGTGGTTTATGACGCCGGATGGTCCCAGAGGCATTGTAATCAAAGTCAGGTGTTTGCAGAAGGCATGCAGAATTGTTCAATGTCCTTCACATATGCACTGTTCTGCACGGAGGTAGCTTAGCTGTAACAGCTGCGTCCGCTCGTGAGTAGCAACAACGTAGACGAACTGGGCGAGAGCTTCGCCACCATGATCATACATGTGCGTAACTAAAAAAAATAATAATTTTGCAGGTTTTCTTATTCATTGCAGCACTAAAAGGCGTACTGCAAATATGAAGCTGTCTGGATGAGCTTTCAGTTTTAAATGTTCAGAAATGCCGAAGAAAGCTATTTCCATGAGAACCGCACAGGCAACTGGAGCAGTAATAATGGTTGTGAAAGATGCCGCCCTTGCGAGACACGGCTCAAAGGGGCTCTAGTGCAACCTTCACTGACCGTAATCAGAAAGGCTTGTAGGCTTAGCACCATTTTAATGGCTGGGTCATTAAATGGCAATAATTGTACCACTTTTATAAAATTTAGCATATTAAACTGTAGTGGGCGTCTACGTAATGTGAAGCATTTATTTTTAGAAAACAGTTGTATGAACAATGCTGTATGGCGAACGGTTATGTGGAGATTTAATGCTCTTGCGTTTCTATTCATAATAAGACAAAATGTTTCTAATTGCAAGGTAGAAGATACAAAGTAAAGCCCAGTGGTACTTACCCACTTGCCCCAGGGGAGCTTACTCAGCGGCACACATCCACTGGCCCCCGTGCGCATACATACCCAGTGAACGTACGCAGTCGCCCCAGAGGCACATAATTTTAGACTGCGCTGTCACCAGGATCTACCCACAATAAACTTGGAGGACGCTTAAGCTTCGCCTTTAAGAGTGGTACGCGATATAACATTTAAAGATGCCTGACTGCTTCTTATGATTCCCGGCAACTGCAGCTTATGTAACCGTAATGTTTACCTGGAAACGCTGGTGGCGAACGCTATGCACGAACGCGAGCTTTCGGATTCTTTTCTAACATCGAAGCTGTTCTTAGTCCACCCTTCGCCGTCTGTCTGGCGTCACGCTGGTCACGTGACCAGTAGATGATGAATTCCGTGCCGGGGGAGAGTAGGTCACGTGACCAGCAGAGGAGGAGAGGCTGCTGGGGGTGGAGGCGACCAATGAGATGCCGCGCTGGGCGCGAGGAGGATAGATAGATAGATAGATAGATAGATAGATAGATAGATAGATAGATAGATAGATAGATAGATAGATAGATAGATAGATAGATAGATAGATAGATAGATAGATAGATAGATAGATAGATAGATAGATAGATAGATAGATAGATAGATAGATAGATAGATAGATAGATAGATAGATAGATAGATAGATAAACTTTAATCCAAAGATAGTTTTGTCTTGCCCCAATGGGGCATCGCTAATGGTCGGGGCCCCTAGTCCAGGGCTCCGCTGGCTCTTGCCATCTTTTTGCTCTCTGGATCAGCTTGAGCTGGTCATCGAGGGCCGAGCTGGACAGCAGTGCCTCCCATTGCTCCCTCGTGGTGTTCGTGTCATGGTGTTCTATGTTGTGTAGCGTGCACTCCCACGTAATGTGGTATAGGGTTGGTGTGGCCCCACACCACGGGCATTCGTCCCTGTAGGCTGTGGGGTGCATGCGATGTAATATGTGTAGGTTCGTGTAAGTGCCTGTCTGGAGCCTACGCCAAGCAGCGGCATCTTCCGTCTTTAGTATTCGATGGGGTGGGGGATATCGCAAGCGACTCCCTCTGTGGTAGTTCAGGATTGCTGAATACTCGGGGTCAACTGGGTCAGGGTCATCTGCAGTCGGCGTGATGAGTGCTCGGTTATGTGCAAATTCTCGAGCTGCTCTGTCGGCATACAGGTTACCCGTGATGGCAGCGTGACCCGGTATCCAAATTATGGTTATGATGGTGTTGTCATCAGTGTCCTCCTTGGGTATTTGGGCTAGGATTTGTGCCGCAGATCTTGCGATTCTTCCCTGTAGGAAGTTGCGGCAGGCCTGCTGGGAGTCCGCGAGGATCGTCACTGGTTTGCTTGCGTGTTGGCCTTCGGGGATGGCTAACGCGATGGCCAGCTCTTCCGCTTCCGTGATCGTGCAGGGGCGGGTCGATGCACTGGAGATGACGTGGCCTCGGCGGTCGCAGACCACTGCCACTGCGCCCTTTTTCTTCGTTCCGTACATAGCAGCGTCCGTAAAACGGGCCGTGGTATCGAACCTGAATGTTTTCTCTATGTATTGGGCCCTCGCTTTCCTCCTTCCGGAGTGTAGGTTAGGGTCCATGTTGCGTGGTATTGGGCAATGTGATACCTGTCCTGGACGTGACGAGGTATCGTGCAGGTTTCTTGGGTTCGTGTTGTTGTGGCTTTGAAGCCCAAGGTTAGTAACCTGCCGGCCCGTGTGAGTCCGCGCAAGTCTTTGTTGTTGTTAGACGTGAAAGGTTCTGTGAGTTCGCTGAGGGTGTTGTGTAACCCCGGCGCCAATAATTTCTCAGTCGATGTACTCATCGGCAGGCGGAGAGCGGTCTTGAGAGCCATCCTCAAGAGCGTGTCGGCCTGTTTCGTCTCGGATTGTGTGAGATGGTAGTAGGGCAGGCTGTATGTGATTCTGCTCACCACCAGGCTTTTGACCAGTCGGAGTGTGTCCCCTTCCTTCATGCCTCTATTCTTCGATGTTACACGGGATATCATGCGTGATATCGCCTTGACACTGGTTTTGAGGAGCGTAAGGGTGTGTGTAGCACGCTGGTTAGACTGCAGCCACATGCCCAGCACCCTGAGCAATGACGTTTCTGGTATGAGGCTCCCGTTGAGGTGTACCTCGATTTTTCGTGTTGGGTCTGTGGGGACTGTGTGGTTACCCCGGCCTCGCCAGACTCGTATGAGTTAAGATTTCTCGGGCGAGCATTGTAGTCCCCGTTGGCTGACGTATTCTTGGATGAGGTCAGCTGCAGTTTGCAGCCGTTCTTCTTTTTCAATAAGGGACCCTGTTGCGGTCCAGAGTGTTATGGCGTCTGCGTAGAAGGCGTGGCGGAGGCCTTCTACGTCCTGCAGTCTTCTTGCGAGGCCGATCATGGCGACATTGAAGAGCGTGGGTGAGATGACTGCTCCTTGTGGTGTGCCCTTGTTGGGAGGGTGGTATACTGCAGTCTGGATCTCCCCAATCTTCAGCTCTACCGTGCGTGGCTTAGGAAGCTCTGAACGTACTTGTACGTTCGCTCACCGCAGTTGGTGTTGGCGAGCCCTTCTAGGATTCCTTGGTGGCTGATATTGTCGAAAGCTCCTTTGATGTCGATTGCTAGGAGGGCATGTTCGCCGCTGCGGGGAACGTTTCTGAGGACTTCTTCCTCGATTTGGAGTAAAACGTCTTGTGTGGACAGGCCTGCGCGGAAACCAAACATGGTGTCTGGCAGGTACTTGTTGTCTTCTAAGTCTCTCTGTAGTCTCTTGTGTATGATTTTCTCGTATACCTTGCCGAGGCAGGATGTGAGCAAGATGAGTCTCAGATTTTCAATTGCCAATTTCTTCCCAGGTTTGGGGATCATGATTATGCGTGCGTGTTTCCACAGCGCCGGCACCGTACCTTGTTCTCAGTGTTGGTTGAGAAAGGCCGTGAGCGCGGAGATGGCCTTGTCGCTAAAGTTTCTGATCATGGCGTTCGTGATACGGTTCGTGATAGGAGGAGAGAAGATAAGAGAAGGTGTTTCTGTGCGGCGCGCCCTTTCGGATAACGCGCAACGCGTAGAGTTGCTGTCGACGCCGTTCGCGTTTCCCCGTGTTCGCACCGAACGCGCACGGTGTCCGTGACTGCAGCCAATGCCTCTGGTGGCGGCTCGGCAGGTTTCGACCAGAGAACTGGACACTCGTCGAGTAGCGTCGGAAGTCGCTGCCTCTTCTCGCAAGCTCGTGTTGTAGATCTGTGTTTACTTGTGTTTACGCAATTGCATCACGTGCAACACATGCACATGGAACACTCGTAACACTCGGTGTAACTAACACTGCTTCGCTGTTCGACCATCTTCATGGAATGGAAGGGGCAGTGATTGTTTTTCTTCTTTCCCCAGCACGGTGGGCGCGAGCACGAGAGCGAACAGGGAGGCGAGCGCCATCTGAATGGTGTTTTAAGACACTCCCACTAAGATAAAGCGCAGACGGCAGCTCTGAAAAGGGGTTTGTGTTTGAGTTTCCGCCTAAAATAGTTTTGTTTTCTGGAATATTCAAGTTACAATCCGACGCTATCATGTCTATAGGTTGTGTGTAAGTCGTACTTTACGAATTTTTCTTAGGCATTTTTATTTAACAAATTCAATTAGTTCTGTAACGCCTGTGCACCACGCGGAAGCCCTGCGTGCGTTGGGATGCGTGGTTCGGGATGATATTTCTCATACGGAGAACGCCACCGACGCCGGACGCCGACACCTACACCGGATTTTCTTCGACACGGCGCCCTTAATGCTGTCGCGTTAAAACAGCGCGGTACCCCGCCCACCCTCCCGCCCACTTGCATAAAAGTGTCAGCACTCCGAGAAGAACGATTCGCATGGGTCAGCTTCGAGCGGATCAACTAATAGCGACGGCGGACACATAATTAGCGAAGGCGGCCGCCTCAACGAGAAACACCTCTTACGAACGAAAACGTTTTCGAAAATGGTATTTGATTTCCGCGAGGGCACGGTTGTCGAAAGGGTCTAACGTCGCGTTGTTCAGCTCTGAAAAGAAACACTCAGCTCCGTTTTTCATATCTTCGTTTTCTTTTAGAGCGCAGCTCTTAGGCGCCTGTTCCTACGGCGAGCATCGGCGTCCTACCTCGTAACTGAGCAAACGAGCACAGCGAAAGATGAGAGTGAACGCGGAACTCAGCGGGGTATGAAAAAGGCGGCGAAATAGAAGAGATGCGAGGAGAAAAGCGGAGAGGAGGGCGCAGTGGAACCGTGAGGCGGAAAGCGGAGGAGGGTATGGCGAAGGCGTAAGAAGAAAACCGTAGTGCTGCGACGATGACTACGAGATGGCGCCAGAGTAGTGTGCGCATGAGAGATCTGTCGGCGGCGGCTGCTGTGAACCGTGCCCATGCGTCACCCACGCGCTGGCTCTCGCAATCGCCAGATTAGCGGGGCAGTCGCGCCATACTTCACTCCGTTTGCAACGGGCCGCACGGGACAGATTTTCCGCACCAGCTAATATATCGCGAAATGAAAACACGTTTACAGTTGCGCTCAAATTTCTCATTAGGGAGTATCGTAATCGTCGGTGAATTTTTGCTCATACCTTGTACCACTGTCCCTTCCTCCAGTACAGGGTAACCAACCGGATATTTATTGTTTTACCTCCATGTTTCTGATTTGCCGTTTCTCTCACTCTCTTGAAAAAGACAGTAGCCAGGGTCACTCCGTACTAGCGGCCATTTTCTAAGCTTAGGACTAACATTGCAGCTCGACATTTAGTTTCATCGGTCGCGCTGTCTCTAGAGGAGCACTATCACGTGCTCATAATGCATTTCGGGCAGCGCGAAAGGCACATAATAGTTCTTCAAATGCAAGTACTCCTTCAACGCTTCCGTGCGTATTCATGTTAATTTCCCTAGCTGTTATTTCTTTCCTGTCAGTCGTGGAAGAATTAGCTGTCACTTCATTTAATTAATCGTGGCACAATATTATGTTATAGTAATCATGTTGCTCTAGACCTAGGGCGCTATAATGTAAAATGATCCCTTTTTCTGCAATATCTGCAATCAGCCTCTACGATTGGTCAAAACATTTTCGGGCCACTTCCAACTTCGCCTGTCTGTCACGCGACGTCACGAAAACCGCGATAGCTCCCCATCCGATATAACGTGTACACAATGACAATGCATGATTAAACCGCACAAAAGAAAAATAATTATTCCTGATTCGACGCCTTTTCACCATTAGCCCTCTGCTATTGGTCCAATGTTTTCTGGCTAAGCCCACTTCGCATGTCTTTCACGCGACGTCACAAAACCGCGCAAACTCCCCACGTCAAAGTGACGTGTACGCAAATAGAACGCATTAATATGCCGAACACTGCTGAAAATTTTTCTGAATAGCCGCAGACTGCCCCGTTCCGAAAGGAATAGAAGATGGCTGCCCGCCGATCGCTCAGGTGAGGGCCTCGCTAGTCGCACCTGCCGGTGAGCATGTATTTATTTGCGCATGATAAACCTTTTTGCGGGTCAGTAAAACGTTATCGAGCCCTTTCGGCATGCATACGACATCGCTCAGCCAACTCTTCCTTGCTGAAGATCCGTTTTAGCGGCATTCTTATCCTTCCGTTGCACGCCGCCGCGATTTTCGACCAGCCACCGCAAGCTAAGTAAGGCAAAGTGGACCAATCGGAGAAGCTGGCACCACCCTCTTCATACGGTTATCTATTTTCACTGTGCTAACTCCACCTCATCGAAACCCTCTCCACTAGAGCATGCTCCTTGCCTCTTGTCAGCCAATTAGATAAGAAAAACCGTTGAGTGTAGACAATGTTATTGGTTTTGAAAGCGAACAAAGGTGACCTCCTATAAACGAGGAGAGTGTTTGATTGGGCTGTTCATACAGCGCTGTGCGTCACCGCCCGATGCTTGCGTCGGTGGTTACGTAAATTTGACGTCAGGAGTTTGGAATCAAAACAGTTTGGAATCATTTTACGTTATAGCGCCCCTAGTTTGATCACGAAAAAATGTTTTGAACTACTCGACGCTCAAATTGCAGGTTACACGCCGAGAAATCATCGATATCAACATTAGTTTACCGGCAAAATAAGAAGTCACTAATGACTGCCCACAAGTGCTGCTAACGTCCATTGGTAATCACGCAACAGAGACATGTCCAGTCAAATCGCGAAAAAAAAAAAAAAAAAACATCGACTTTGTGTGCAACCGAATTGTTTCTCTCGGAAATCGGTATAGGCGCAGTGCGTCCGGCATAGATCGCGTGCCATGGCTCCAGCTCTGTGCGAGACATCAAAACAGCACGAGAGGATTTAAACAGTCGTAAAACTTTGCGAGCTGTAAAATGCGGCTGATGCGAGCGATGAATCTTTCCGCAATAGGCAGCAACTGACTGGCGAAGGGGGGGGGGGGGGGGAAGAGAACAAATAGCGAGCGTCGTAGAATGCGAGTTTCCCGAAAATCCTGTCCGCGTCATTTGAGGTGCGTGTCGGTCGGCGAGGGAGGGAGGCCACGTTCCCTATTTCCTGCAGCGCGCGTTCTCTGGCGTCGTTTGTATACACAGAGTGAATGGGAGAAGCTTGAACTTACGGAAGGGAGGTAGGGATGGAGGATTGGATGGGGATAGTTTCCGCGAGCGCGCGGCCTGTTAAACATCGCTCAAAATGGTGCCACGAGCACAAACACGTAACAGCAACAGGAGGCGAGCACGCCTGCGAAGAAAAGCCTCTCGATCTATGTCAGAAACCGGGCGCGCGGCCATATTTGTATCGCCAGCCTACAAAAGGGCACCTGACGTGCTTGTTCTTCCTTTGCTTCTTGCTCCCGGTCGCTGAAACCACGTGCGTGCGATGCTCGACAGCACACCGGCGAACATGATTTGAAAGAATGTTTCCTCTGCTCTTCGTTTTCCCCTGCTCCTGGCGTTTTGGCCTATGTCGTTGCTTAAGTCAGAAATAATCTGAGCAAAACATGGTAAAATGCTTCTTCGGTCCGTACTTACCTGCGCGCCTGGTTTTGTTCCCGTAGCCCCAACGGGCAGCGACGTGTCCCTGATTTATTGCTTTTGCCAACAGGGTACACAGGATACACGTAGTGCGGTCGGACCTTAAAGGAAAAAAAAATAAAAAGAGAAACAAGGGAAACAAGGGAAAATGAGGAAAGATGTGGAGAAAGCGGATACAAAAGGTTGTCCTGCTCCCGAAAGAATGAAAGCAGACCAGCAATACGTGCCTGTTATGACATGTTTGCCTTTTTCAATGTGACTTTTATAATGCAGAATGCGCGTGCAATGAAAAGAGAAACTAAAAAAAATGGTCTTGCAGAAAGGGCCGAACCATTTTAGTACACCCTGAAAGCGAAAGAGAAATAACATTTGCCTCTTTAAAACGAAAGAAAAAAATGGAGTGTAGCGCGAAGCAGCCCACTAGATGACTTTTGTAGAGCGGGAAAAAGTTTCCGGTGTTTCTTCTTCTTTTTACCACCTCATTCTTCTGTATTCCGCCCTGCGCTTTCTTCCCGACTGTCGTTTCGAAACCGCTCTCTTACCTTCTAGCCGTAACAAATAGCGTAACCTGGTAGCGAAGGTTATCAAGGCCTCCCTTCCCGGCGGCAGACAGCGTGTCATTACCGGCACCAGTGTCGCCACTTTGCCTCCCAAGAAAAGAAAAGAAAGAAGGCGCGACAAGAAGCGCCAAGGAGGAGAAAAAATTTCTCCTCACACGTGCCCCGAGGCGGTGTTACAAATATCCTCCCTTCTCTCGACCATTTCTTTTTCGCAACACTCCGCTGCCCCCGCCCGCCCGCCTGCCCCTGTCAGAGAGCTCGCCGCCCCAAGGCCAACGTGGTCGTCCCGACACCTCCCCGCACGGCACCACCGGACCGAGACCCGTAAAAGGTGCCGTTACAAATGTGGCCCCCCTTCGTAACGCTGCCTCAGCTCCGAGGGCCCAGGCTCCTGGAGCCCTAGTCGCATCGAGAAAGTGCTGCAGCCGGCGAGTGTTTCCCACTGCGTGAGGACATCTCACCGTTCTGCTCTCTTTGCGCCGTCCTACTCGACACGACGCTGCGACGCGTACGCTCCATGTCGCCACTGAAAAATAACGCCCTGCGACTGCAAAGTGGCTGCAAGCCCTGCTCATCTCGCGCCATCACCTCGCCCTCCCCTTCCGCCCCCTCCCTCTTTTTTTTCATCTTTGTTTGTGCGTGCGTTTGTGCGTATTTCACCACGCTCGCTCGCCCGCTAGAGATCGCGCTAAGAGCGGTCGCCGCCACTCCCACCCGAGGAAAAGCAAAACCGCAGACGGGTAAACGTGAAACAAAAGCTAAACGAGAAGGCACCTCCGCAAAGCCCGTATAGACGGGGAAACGAGAAGCAAACCCAAGAAGGCGCGGTGGAAAGGTCCCAGGGTCTCGGGCAATGTGGATCCGGCGTCGCGTCGTAGCCCTTCCCCCTCTTGGGTTGACGCAGTATGATACCGGCGAAGAGGGCGCGCCTCGTACTTACGGCTAACGTCATACATGCGTCAGCGCTCTTAGGGGGCCGCCTTGTACGACCGCGGTGCAGCCTTCATCCGCTTTGTTTGCGCGTGCTCTTGCTCGCCCCATTCTTTTTCCCTGCCGCGCAGAGGTGGGCTGCTTTCGCGCTGTTGTTTAGGCGCCTGATAGCGGGGCCAACACGAAGCCGCTGAGTGCCGTGCCGAGGTGATAAACGCGGCGCCGGATGCGACCTGGCCGGAAGTGGTCTGCATCATCTCTCAATGGAAGCCGCCGCAGCAGCCTTCTCTTGCAGGCCTCCCACTGTCCGTTCCAGTCGGCTCTCTCCAGCCAGCGGGATTCCAGCGCTCTTTCGAGAGATGTTGCCAAGATGGAATAGCCGGGCGACGAGAGGTGTCCGGACATCGCGGAGGAGACAGCTAGCGCTCAAAGACGCGATGTGTGCTAGAAATATACAGAAAAACGGCTCTGTGTCCAGACGACAAAAGCCATGCCAAGCACGTTTCTCACGTGGTACGCATGGGTAGTGTATAGGTCCCTTTCGGGCAATGGTAGACGTGCAAAGGGACGACGAGATCAGGATAATTCTACTATCTAGTAAATTTCTCGTAAAATATAATGAAGTGGTTTTCATCTCAAACATGTGTAGAATTAGCACACGTCGGTGTGCTAGTTCTTTGCCTGTTATGTCCACTTCTTTTTCCGTTTTCTATGTGGCCTATACCCATGCTCAATGGCAGTCTTTTTCAAAATTGTTCGTTTTTACGAGCCATTTGCGCTAACCTACTCCAGGGCCGCTATTTTGTAGCGATGCCTTATGACTTATTTTGGAATAGTCTTATCATCCACCGCTCACGGCCGGCTGATCTCGTTGATAACGCGAGCGGACCGTCGCTCTGACCACTGACAAAGCGCGATAAGCGCGAAAAGGCATTATTACTCTTAAGTCATTACTCTTAAGTATTACTCTTACTCTTAAGTCTTACTTAAGTCATCGCTACAAAATACCGGCCCTGCATGATGAAAAATCGACCTTTCTTTGTAAATAGAACAGCAACGCCTGAGTCTTCATTCCGTCGCAGAGTGGTGGTTCAGAAGTCGAGTGCGCATTTACTTCTACACACATAGTGGGCGCTGGCTCCCGTTTCAATTCTTACGGGAATAAGTTGAGGAAGACAGGATGAAACGCCTGGGCTTGGTTGCGAAATGACTAGAGCTAATGGTGTCACCGCACGGGAGTTCGATCCTCGTAGGCACAGAGGAGAGTCTCTCACTTGGTCCTTTCATTTGTTTTGCGGTTAAAACGTAGTAGCTCTAGTAGATGCCAGGAAAATAGTGACGGCGTTAGTAGAAGCAGGCAAAGAGAGCTTCGCTTTAAAAGTGGTGGCATAAGAATAGCACCAACACAATTGAGCAAGAATAGACACTGGAGAAATAATATAAAATGAGAGACTTTCTCTCGCCACAATATGCTGCCCATATCTGCTTATATTCTTTATTTATTTCCCTATTTATTATTTTCACCACGTTCCTCTCGTGTTGTTCTGCTTACTTTCCAAGAAACTAAGTACATATACGTCGTTGATCTTTTTCTTTTTACGTCCACTGCTCAATCTCGTTTTGCCCCTTTAAATCATGCTTTGCTGCATACATAACGTGAGGAAGGTGAAGCACCTGAGACGTATAGGAGTGCAGGAGGTGGTGTAACACACACACGCGCACACACGCGCACACACACGCACGCACGCACGCACACACACACACACATGCACGCACGCGCGCACGCGCGCGTGCTCACACACACACACACACACACACACACACACACACACACACACACACACACACACACACACACACACACACACACACACACACACACACACACACACACACACCACACACACACACACACACACACACACACACACACACACACACACACACACACACACACACACACACACACACACACACACCACACACACACACACACACACACACACACACACACACACACACACACACACACACACACACACACACACACACGCACACACACCACACACACACACACACACACACACACACACACACACACACACACACACACACACACACACACACACACCACACACACACACACACACGCATGCACACACGCATGCACACACGCACATGCACACACGCACGCACTCGCGTGCGCGCGCGCGTTGCTTATACAGGGCGATAGCTTATACAGGGTGTTTTTTATCTGCACCAAAATTTTAAAAATTGCCTGTGGCAAATAGCACACTTCTAACCCTTCATCTAAATTACTCAATGAGGTGGCCATTACTTCTACGAAAAATAAATATCCTCAATTTCTGCCTGTGAGTGGTGGAGAACAAACGCCGGCAGCCATCTCCCTTCTCTCTTCCTCGATGCGGTGTGCCAGCGTTTACATTGACCACGTGAGTCGACTCACCCGACTTGGTCCAACCTCTCCCGGTTCCCGATTCTCCTACCTGGCGCATTAACCTTGTATATGTGGATGCTAAGCTCTATAAATGCGACGTGATGCACCACGTTAGGGTGGCTAGAATTGGGAGGTGTGAAAAGCGGCCGCGGAAACCGGTCCCCAGAGCGCGCCGGTGCCGCAAGGGGCGCTGTACGCGGGGGCGCGGGGGCACTGTACGCGGGGTCTATGGAAAACAGGGATGCAGACGAAATCAGCACTGGGAACATACAGAACTTCCAAGCACGAAATTGCCAAAGAAAATATCTACGATAACTCTAGGGGAAGCTCTTTGTTGTTTGAAGCCAGAATGGGAGTATTGCGGACTAAGATGTACCGAGTCAAGTACCAAGGTAATGACACGTTGTGCGGTGCATGTGGAGAGGAAGAGGAAGCAGCTGAACACCTCATACTTTTCTGTAAAGGGCTTAACCCTACAGTGCAAAACAACGGGGCTGATTTTTTCAAAGCATTAGGGTTTAGGGACAGTGGAGGCCAATTAGACTTTAAGCGGGTAGAAATAACCAAACGGAGGTTGTCTGATTGGTGGCAAAAATGAAGGCTAGGCGGCGTGTGCCCGATTTAAAGGGTTCAGCCTCATCCATCCATCCATCCGTAAAAAAGTGGAGCAGATGGCGTACTGCGTAGCGCTGCTCGCGCCCGACGAATCTCGCTCGTGCTACTTTTGTGCGCACCAGTTCCGAGTATTAAGTGTTTTTTTTCTTTTTTCTGAGCTTCTGCACTAACATATGGCACACTCTAATCGTGCAGCTTGTTCTTCTCGGATGCCCGTGAAAACATGCGCGTCGAGAGGGGACGGAGTGAGGCGTGGCACGCACCAACGAGAAACTGGATTTGATGACGCGGTTCGACACGGCACAAGAGCACCTGATTTAGAAGCGAAAGTGTATCAGAGAGCTACACATTCATTCAGATCGTGTCAGGCTCCTCCTTTCAGGTGCAGAAATGTCAGGACACGGATCTTTCTTTACATTCTGCAATGTAAACATTTAGCCAAGGGTTGAATGCACCGCTTTTTTTTTTTTTTGGAAACATGTTCCGCTGATAAAAAAAATAAAAAAACTTATCAATAGTGCAAATGAAAGCACATATTATAGCTTATGCATTATAGTTACAGCTATAGAGAAATTTACCAAACTTTTATGTCAGGAAAAAGCTTTGTTCCAGACTCTCTATTCAGAACATTTCCAGATAGCAACTTAGCAATAATTTTCATTCCAATGTACTTTAGTGTCATGCCGTTTCTCCCATTACAATTATGAATCGCTGCAACTAATTCAAACCATGTTTTAATGTTATTTCCCATTGTTAAATGCTTGCCTGCTCCTTTGCAGAAACATGTATTTAGACCCGTTAAATGCCACTGGTCTCAAAATTGTGTGTGCATTTTCTCTGCACACAGGAAAATGGAATTAAAAGAAATCCAGAGCCCTTCCACTATTGTGAAGATGGAAGCCAGCGAAGCTGTGACTATGGTGGGTCTGATGTAGTGAATATTGCTATAGTGAATTTATATGTTATCATTATTGATTATCTTGTTACGGGGAAACAGACGTAAGCAATATATTTACAGGATATTTACAATAACTGTAGCGGCTGACAAGATGATAGTTGTTGGTGTCGCCTAGCTCGCGAAATTAAGAGCATCGTCTCCTTTGGAGTAATCGTACACGTCTTCTTCATCAGCCAGTCACAATATTGAGCGTCTTCGGCATGTTCGTCAAAGAGCAAGGACACCGGTGCCTTGTTTTCGCCCGGCGCGATGGCCAAGTAGTGCGTTTGCTGCGTCAAGTCCGCCCGCGACGCCGGCGAGATCTCTTCCGCTCCTCCTCTCGGCGGCTCATGCCCACATATCCAACGCGGGTGTGAGCCACACGTGATTTCTTTCTTAGCTTCCTTCTTTCTTTCGTGTTCTTTGTTTCTTTCTTTATTGTCCCTGGCTCACACCCGCATATCCAATGCGGGTATACGCACCGCACGTGATTTTATTATCGTTAATCATGACGTAACTGACGAGCATGTGATGTTATTGATGTCATGACCTACCAGTCATGTTACTCATCCGTTTTGACACCTGTGAGAGCAGCATTCCGGGCAAGTTGGTAATCCATTACTCAAGTATTGCTTGAGTAATGGATGTAATGTAATGGAGTAATTGAATACAAGTATTACTTGTATCCATTACTGAATAATAGTTGAGTAATTGACACCTGTGTTAAGGCAAAACTGGGAGGAAACCGCCACGCACATGGAGCCGAAATGCTGATGATGCTAGTTTCCTTTTCTTTTCTTTTTTTTAAACACGCGGACACGGTCCTGGGGAAACTAGCCCTTAATAGCTTGGCTGTAAAACACACGCATGCCGGAACAAGTTTATTTGAACTTTGCAGAACTTTCCAAGAGAAGTTTACTTTATTCTCTTGGAGTTGCCTGTTAGATCTCGGTATTGCGCAAGCCCACTTTTGAAACACGTCTTTGCACGCCGGTGCTGGGAACAATAATACTTTTTCGGCGGACGACCGGTACCCAGAATTGCACTCAGGAACGAAGCACCAGCGTTCAGTTTTCTTCTTCGTTTTAGAGTGTTACTACAGCTCACAAATGCATAACCCACGTAAAGTAAAAATCACGTAACCGATAAAAAAATAACGACGCAGCAGCAACCCCGTGATGCCGCCGCGTTATCCTACAGGGAATCTGCGACGGCGGTGGCGGCACGGCCCCGCGCCCCCTGCAGCAGCGCCCCTAGCGGCAGCGGCGCACAGAGGGACCCTGTCTGGCAAGGAAAACGCCTCCCAATTCTAGCCACCCTAACCACGTGTCGCATTCTGTAAATGCAGCTTTTGTTAAACAGGAGTATTGCGCGCCGCGATGGTCAGTTGCTGTGGCATTCCGCTCCTGAACACAAGATTGCGCGTTTACTCCTTCGCCGTGGCGGCCGTATTCCGATGGGGGAGAAATGGAAAAACGTTCGTGTAGTTAGAGTTAGTGCAGGTAGCCCTCCTCTGTCTCGTCTTTAATAGGCCCAGCGTTGCGCTGGGAGCTCAAACAGAATCATGAATCAATCAATAAAATCATGTTGATGAAAAAACTGTAGCTGGGTGACCTACCTGAACAGCTGTCGCGGCGAAACCAGTAGGTGTCTATAGAAAAGTTTTCTGGCCCATTTGTGAGCGGTAAATGGCGTTACTCGCGTGGTTCAGCTTTCGCTGTGGTAGCAGTGCGTAATTCAGCTGCTTGCGTGATATGCCATCACACGCTCAAAGCGAGACAAGCCCGACTAGTGCACCTTCACTACCCCTGAGACTGTACGCCACGTCCTCTGTGTGTCCAAGCTCGTGATGTTGACCGATCGCGTCTGGTGCTTACGAGTTCTGGATGCCGATATCACAATATTCCGCGACAGATAGTGACAAAGGCCCCGTCGCACTTTTTAATAAGAGCATGCTTGTGCAAGTAGCTTTATTAACCGACTAATGTTAACTTATGTTGACAGCTCTGCGTGTCTATGATATGGGCGCGGCGTCTTTCTTACCTTTTTCTTTCTTTCTCCGTCCCGCTCGAATTTACATTGTGTGGCGGGTGGTTCCAATGTCCCGGAAGTTCGGACATTTTTTAATTGTAATTTTGCTCGGCATTTCTTGTATAGGCACGACCTGTTCGCACCACTTCCAATAGAAATATGGCATAAATTTTGTCGATGTAATTAACGCACGCCTACTTCCCTTCTGATGCAGCTGATGCACAATACAACTAGAGCAGTGGGATTCTGCTGGTGCTCTTCATAATGGACGATCCCGGTCCTCTTCATTGAAACGAGCAACTATGCTTCAGATGTATCGTATTGCAGTGCGTCCGTAGGACGTAAGCGACACGCGTTACTGTATTTAAGGCGTCGCCGCTGTTGATTTAGTCGCAATAATCATTTTGCGAGTTACCAGAAAGTTATAAAAACATTTATTTTGTGGACGTGCCTGTCAGCGTCGCTCTGATCTCGAGATTACTGCGAGAACAACAACAACACGGAAAGAACAGACAAACTGTCGTAGGTTATAATTGGAGAGCGGAACTTTAGGCAAAATCTATATTTTTTATTATGTTGCTATCGCGCCTGTTTGATATATAATCACGAATTAGGCCATTCTAAGTACTTTAAGACTATAGGGGCTTATTTCAGCGATGGCGCCTAATTAGTTTTTTTGATGGCATAATAAATCCCTTTTCCGAGTTGTAAAGGCTTAAAAACATCGTTTCCCGTGCTTTGGTACGGTTTCGCTTTGTGCGCATTTTCTGGCTACACCCGCTGGCATCACTAGCGCCTGTACTGAACCTCTAAATCAGCAACACCTACTGGAAGCGTCTTGGAAATGAGCATCGGGTGTTTAACGCTCAAGGAAGTGTGAGTCGTTTTCACTGCCGAACATTCTATGATACCAAAGAATGTGAAACCGCTTAACGTTCCGTTGTGCAAGTGCGCACCGCTTGCACCTGTGGACGTTGAGTGGTTGTTTTCGGCGTAGAAGCTGATATTGAGCGTCAGAAGGCACAAATTTAGGCCGGAAAACCTCGAGATTGTGCTAGTTAACCACAAATTCCCTCTTTTTTATTTTTTTAAAGGCAGACTCCGTGCAGCAATGCTGTAAACGGGCACACTTTCACTTCCACAGTATGTTCCTTGCTTCTTAAAAAAAACGTAGCTAATAAAACGTGGCGTACCAACCTACTTCTCTTTTATAAAAGCGCAATGCAGCGTAACAGCTACTCAGGCAGAAATCAATCTTTGTGCTTATATATGCCTAAATCGCATATTTAATGCTTATACATTCATAAATAGTACTTTTAGTGCCTATTATAGGCACTTAAAACATAATAATCACCCAGCACCTGGATCAGCAAGTTACGCGAACACCCAGGCTAACATATCCAGCATATCATAAAAGCTTGCATTTATTTCCCTCATTTTTTTAGTGCCTAAAGTTCCGGTCTCTAGTTAGAATACTAAAACTTCGCTACGAAAACTGACTGGATAGGTCTGCAAACTCGATTATTAAAACTTCTATCGTTTTTTTTTTCTTTTGTTTCGTTGTTTCTACCAGTGCTAGTGAAGTAGCGACGAGCAGCTACACAGTTGTACTTTTACCTTTTCATAACACTTTGTCACGATGAGTATGCTTGCTCTAATATTCGTGCTTAGCTCCCCCCCCCCCCCCCTCTTTCTCTTACACTCTTCTTTTTTTTTCTACAAGGCAAAAGAAAGCGCGCAAGGTACCTTCGGTCCACTCATTAAATTTTTCCTCGAATCACAGCCAGTCATCCACGAGTCATAATTGCCCCCCACCCCCCCTTCCGCGTGCAGGTCCACTGATAACTTTCATCAAAGCTTCGGCAAAATGTTAATAAAAAGAAAACAAAAGGAAAGAGCAGCGCTTTATGCGCCATTTTTGCGTCATTTCATAGGATCTGGGATGGCAGCTAATGAGCACTAGTCTGTCGTGCGGCCCGAATCGTTGAAATCAGTGGACATAGAAAGAGAACTGGGCGAAAGAAAATAAACAGGAAAATAAGATGGCGCGAGCAGTAGGGAAAGAGATAAGAGAAAAAAAAAGACAAGAGAGCCGAGGCGCACACCTGCAAAGCAAACAACTGGCGGGAAGCCCTCTGATCTTTATCCGCAGCTTGACCGACCCAACGCTGCTTTAAGAGACCGAGCTGTGGGCGCCGACCCAGCGATCTCTCCACGAGCCTCTCGCGAACTAGGAGAATAAGAAAAAAAAAGTGAGAGAGAAAAAAAAAGAATATTAAAGAGACTGGAAACGCAGCTACCGTGCCAGCCAGCTTCCAGAAAGGCACGTTCAGTCCACACACAAGTGGTCCGGCTCAAATAACGTTCATCGTTACTTTCTTACTGCTCGGTCTTCGCTTGCGCGTGAGCATCGCCTGACTTTTGGCTCAGCTTATGGATTTTTTTTTTTGCTCGTCTTACTTCTTTTGACTTCTCGTTTTGCGGCCTCAGTTGCCTCTTCGTCCCAGCTTTCACGTGTTTTCTCTCTCTATTTCTCGATGCCCCAGCGTAGTCATCTTCGCTTCGTCATTATTTTTTTTTCAGAAAGCTCACGAACCTGCGCTGCTCTCGTGTTTTATCAACTCGTCAATTCTATTCTGTTTTGTTTTGTTTTTTTCTTCCTCGCGTTTCTCTTAAGCAAGCGTTGTTTCGCTTCCGGTTCCTTTCCTGCGATCTTTGCGGGCTCTTCTGCGCAGGATCTTGAAACTTTATCGCCAGTACATCGTCTAAGTTCCCCGGCACCGGTGCACTTCAAATAGATTCGAAAGAACCACTCGGCGTCTCTTTCCGTTGGGCTACTCCTGTTTCACTACCACTCCAAAATCCTTAACAGTGCACGTTGAAAGGTAAACATAATGTAAAGGTAATTTTGAGAGAGAGAGAGAGAGAGAGAGAGAGACATGGCAATTGATAAAACGTTAAAGAAAGCAAAAGTTCGGTCTCGCTATCTTGGACATCCTGGAGAAATGCTCAGAGTGCATAAGTTATTGTTCTTTTTTTCTTCTTTTTTTTTTCAGGTTAATTTTTTTCTTTTTTGACCCCCGATGGACTAACTGTTTATACTGGTCATCAAGAGCCTACGTTATTGGTAGGCAAAGAAGCGACAATTATGTACGAAACAACAAATTTTGCGTGGAAGACGTCAGATAGTTTTACTGCTACAACATTATCCGCCCGTAAATTTTCATTTGACCATAGTTCTATAAAAAGTGTGCTGTATGATTTTTATAAATGTACTACCTATAATGCTATCTCACTGCGGACCTGACTCCAACCTCGACCTTTGCTTCAGAGAATATTACCACATTGTCTTTACGAAGTTCACATCCTGCGCGCGTATTCATACTGTAAACGCTCTAATCAAGCATACGACATTGTATAAAGAAACCTGAATATGTCCTGAAATAGTGGTGTTGAAGCATCCTTATAGCGACATGTATTGCTTGTTCGGTTCTTCTATAGCAAATATTAATTATCGAATATGGTACCTCGCCTCTTTGTGAAAGGATTTTACGAAGATTAAAGGGGCGCCCACCACAAAGGCTTATTGTAAGTTTAAATATCAAAGATTCGTAGAATATAAACCCTATGCGCGCCCTAGCGTAATCACTTGGTTGTCTGTGCAGCTCTGTTTACAGAAAGCCGCTACAGGCTAGTTACTTCAGTATTCCAAACAAAGGATTCTGCGGTGGCTTTGTTATGGTTAGCGAACATTCAGAAGATTGAGTGAAGTTCACTGATTTTTGAGTAAAGAAAGCTAAACCAAAGCTCAGCCTCCTCGTGAGAATTAAGTGAAATGATTTGTCAAGTGCACTACGTGCAGAAAAGTGGAAAACAAAAGTTATGCTTAGTAGTGTTCCGGTCGAAATGCTGAAAATCGGGGTAATGGGTTGAGGAGCGCCGTTGGTTTGTGAGTTCCGAATGCCTGAATAAACAGGTCCGGGCTGAATAATTTATCAGCATGCCTAGTTAAGTTTGAATTAGAATAGGCAGTCGGGTGAGACTTCCTGTGTTGTATGGTGGAGGGCGAAACAAGAACGAGTCACAACAACACAATACGAGCGTTGACTGTCAAATGGAGGATTTATTATAAAGGAACGATATTAAATATATCTACTCGTTATGAAAATAACAAAAACTAGAAGGAGCATGTGGAACCACTTATGCCTACATAGAAGTTTGTGCAGGAATAGGACTGGGAAAGACGGTGGTTCATGCGGGGTGAGTGCCACGTGCTAAAAAACTACGCACTTCCCCGTCTAGAACCTTGATAGACGCTTGACTAACGTAGATGTCCCCGATGCTCTTGACCCCAATGTCTCGAAGATTTTGCTATTATGGCTGTTCGCTCCACGCGTCGTAAAGGAACCGAAGTATAATCAAACAAATGTGAACATCCCCTTTGCGCGGTAATGTGACACTATATGAGATGCAGTGGGCATCTTCAGTTATTCGTTATATTCTTTTGTTTTGAACTTTTGTTCTTTCTTTTGAGGAATTATTTCTTGTCTGAGTTGGCACGCATATCGCGTTCTTGTCTTCGTTCGAGCCAGCCTTTTCACGCGTGACATTATGATCCTGTAGTAAACAGCTCATGTTACGAGCTCTCTAACGTTGAAAGTATCGAACTATTGATAAAGTCCAGTAAGTGATTTCGATGTTTTTCGGGATAGAGAAAAAAATAGGAGGGGGGGAGGGGGTCTCTTTAATGAATCCTGGAGAGTTGGGCCTCCTGGCGGAATGTCCAGCATTCTACTCCAGATGGGTATGATAAAAATGAATTGATATGCACAGTGCGAGTCACAGATACTGACCATACAGAAGATACACCACAACACTCGCTGATATAAAATATCTCATTAAGACAAGTGTCCCTAAGGAAGTCTAAAAGTGCTTTCGTTGTACGAGATGCACTGGCAGCGTTAGTACATAAGCCACGTACGCGTTGCATCTCAAGGGATGACCATATATTGTCCGCACTAAACATCCATTTTAAAAAACTCTTTAGTGTATGAGTACAATGTTGAGACGATGCCGGTGCAAATTAGGCAGTCAATTCGCAGCAGTAGAGTGCTAATGAACCGTCAATATTGACATAGCGCAATAGAGATCACGGACGCAATCATTCCTATTGTTCACTCAGCGCCGCATTAAATTCACGGCTACGGAGGCCACATCCGAGGTTCTGATCACTCCAGTATTAACCGCAATATTAAATACGAAGTGATTCGTGAAAGCGACAGTAAATCGAGCACGCGGGATCACGCTCTTGTCGATTCGGCGCGGCGTGCAAAACAGACCAACAACATGAAAGGACCCTGACTGTACTTTAAGGTACTACACTTGCAGTATTGGCGAGGACTTGACTCACGTAGTCTGTGATTGTGTCCTGCAACTTGAGAAATCACTTAGAGCTTCTTAAACATACCTGCGTGGACAGCTGCACTTTCACAATGACTCCGCGTTGACGCACATCGTTATAGTGGTTGCAGTCATGGGTAATGTAGCCTCCAGGTAAGCGTTCTTACTGTGTTTGGCACCTTCGCGCTATTACGCCTGTTCTCGAGCATTCTGCTGGGTTTCGCCCCTTTCTCGGCTGAAAAGAATTGTGCAGAAGCTATCGACGGTGCGCTTGGCGACATATCTTAGTTGCAGTCAAAATATTTAGGCAGCGTTTGTTGTTTCATAGCGTTATACTGTAGAGAACACAACCGTTAACCAGCACATCTGTGGCGGTAGCGTAGGAGACTTCGCATAAAGCCTATAAGCCGGTAGCGTAAGAGACTTCGCATTTAAGCGGCGCGAGCGCCGGCGTGGAACGCGACTGTTATGGTCCTCTCCAACCGGAGCCCACTCCCAAAGCCGCCACAAGGGGTGAGGGTGGCCGGAGAAGAACAGGATTGTCCTAAAGCCCCTTTCAGGGGCCTTAGGTTGTCCTTACCGAGCGCTCCACTAGAGCATCGAAATCTCCAGACGCAAAAAGCTCACGCGTAATAGCATGAGCGCCTCAAAGAGCTATCATATAGTTTGTATTCGGCAACAAACGAGCCCCGCAATTCCGTTCCGCGAGAGCAGGTGATCTTTGCATCGGCGTCACTATATCGCACTTCCGACCACCGACCACCAATCACCGACCGCCAACCACGAACACAGGTGAAAGGGCCAAAGAAGGTTGTTCGCTTTAAAATCCGCACCTTCTGTGATCAAGAGGTTGGCTTTTTTGCATGACTTGGTCGCCTAGTGGCTGAGCTCATTGCATTTTTAGGCGGGGGTATTTATTTCTAAGTACAGTTCCGGAAGTTAACGCTAGGTGCTTTCAAAGGACGGTAATTCTTGCAGAAAAAAGAAACTGTGGTGACACGATTGATCGCTCGAACCCGATGTCCTGTCGGCGTTCATGTGTCGCATACTACAAGGCACTCCTGGATGACCTTGCAACTCACGAAAACAATACGCGTGAAAGTGGACCAGTGCTGCCCATTCGAGACTTCCATTCCACACTGCCTATTCCAAAAGGAAGGATGCAGTTTATTTATTTATTTATTTATTTATTTATTTATTTATTTATTTATTTATTTATTTATTTATTTATTTATTTATTTATTCATTTATTTATTTATTTATTTATTATTTATTTATTTATTTATTTATTTATTTATTTATTTATTTATTTATTTATTTATTTATTTATTTATTTATTTATTTATTTATTCAGGTATACTGAAGGCCGTGAGGCGTTACAGAGAGCAGTGGGATGGTTGGATGAATGGATGGAATAAACTTTAATCAGTCCTGCAGAGCGTGACTCATCACGAAGCGGGCCGCTGTGTGAACAATAGAAAAGTGTAATAGCAGGTACATTTCATTAAAAAAAGTTGACTTGTAGATTGAAAGGATGCATGTGCTGCGAGGGTGACGACGGAGGTAAGCAGTTGATTCCCGTCGATGCTAGACTTTGGGAAAAAGGATTCGTAATGACGTTTAGTATGGCCATTGGCGTGACAACTTTGAGATGATGGTCAACGCGCGATTATACGTAATGAGGGACGGAGAAAAGAGATTGTTTCAAGTTTTTTAATTGAAGTGAAAAAATTGCGCAATGCACACAGACGGTTAAGGTGGCGTTTGCAGGAATGTCAGAAAGATCCGAGGTTTTCTTTCTTTTTTTTGCTAAACGCTGGATGGGCGCACAAATAGTGTAGCGTGCAGAACGATCTTGGAGCGATTCAAGGGATGTGATTAGGGATTTAGTTCTGGGATCCCAGACCGACGAGGCATATTCTACTTTGGATCGGACTAAGGTCTTGTACGAAGCTTTGAAACTTTTGAAACTTATTCATTCACTTCCTATTTGGATGCTGACCCAAAAGCCTTTACGGCTTGACTACCCGACCCGACAGCAGGGATAGGCACGCTACATAAAGCAAGACAGTGAGACACTATACTGTTCACATGAATTAAACAGAAAGAGCTCGTTAAATCTTTTAGCGAAATACCAACGCTGCATAGAATTGCCAAAACTGAGGACATGTATTAAGTCAGAACAAACATATATATATATATATATATATATATATATATACACATACACATGCACATACATACACTTACCAAAAGCAATGCAAGTGAAACCGAGAGGTATAAAGCGGCAAGAAAATGTGTCAACTTTGTTTCGATAATCACATAAAAAAGCAAGGAAACCATGCAACTGAAAAACACAAATATTAAACGATATGTAAGCCAGAAAAGTATTCTTAGCAAGATTTCATATTGTTATTTGATTTAGGTAAAACGGCAAGAGAAAGCGCAGCATTTCTTTGCCATATTTAGTGCGCGTGCGTGGAAGAAACCACGTGTGAACATGACGAGTGTTGTAAAAAAGGGTCCGCTGGTTTATTCGAGCAAGTGTGCCCAAAAAGTTATCACTTTTTAGCCCTGTGTGGTAGCGTTTCATAGGACTTGTGTAGTAGTAATCTAGGTAGTGGTTCATTTCATCAAACAGCGGAGAAGTGTGACTTCCATACGGAACATCTGCAATGGCGCGAACTGCCCTTTTCTGTATTACATGCAATTTATGAATGTTCGTTAAAGTTGTCGTACCTGTTTCAAGGATAAAGCTGTTTCAAGGATACCGAGGCTTGCGAAAAGTTGTGGCGAAGGAAGGCAAACATGCCATTTGAATTGTTAATATTGTCACGACCACTGGATAAAAAAAAATGAAAGCGGCCGTGATAATGTATTCGACATGCAAATTCCAGGAAAGATCGTTAGTGATGGGAACACCTAGGTACTTGTACGAAGTCACCGAAAGGAGGAAACCATTAATACTATAAGAACAGTAATGAAAATCAATAGCACCATGTTATTCTCATTGACTTACACTTGTTAATGTTCACTTTCATTTGTCAAGTGTCACATCAACGAGCAATGTTATTGTGATCAGATTGAAATATGCATGCATCGAATAGGTCATCAGCGAATAATCTTGTATTTGAGTGAACTGAAGCAGGAAGATTATTGATGCAGATGAGGAAAAGAAGCGGCCCGAGCACAGAACCCTGAGGAACCCTGCGTACGGGATGATTTTGCAGTAATTACACGGATATTATAGAAATGGAGAGAGATAGAAACAGGGGTGGGAAAGGCAAGGAGGTTAACCGGAAGAGATTCTGATTTGCTAATCTGCACTGGGGGAAGGGAAAATGAAAGACGGATAGAATAGCGGAGAGATACGGCAAAGGCACGAAAAAAATAGGGAGATACACTAAAGACTGCTTACGTGTAGGAATGCGAAAGCATTATATACCCTTTGGTGACACCTTTAGATCAGCTAGATGAATGCGGCGTGACGTGTGCAGTCACGCGCGCACTAGGCACACCTTTAATCAGCCAGAGCCGTGGAGCCGCTGGCCATGGCGTCTGGGAAGCGAGCTCGTCTCGCACCCCGGAAGCCCGGACTCAATTCTCACCCAGACCGAAATGTACCAAATTTTCTTTTCAAAGCCATTAATTTACTTTGTTTACAGGAACCTTTGTTTACAGGAAATGCGACGCGAATTCGAGCATTTTTGACGTGTTTGTACTCTTTGCGCCGTCGGCCATTTTGCTACCATCGCTCGGTCACGCCGCCGCCGACGATGCCGGATTTTCGCGCAATGGGGCAAATAATGCTTTCGCATTAAAATAAATAGAGGAGATATGAAACGTCCGTGTGAACTATAGTTTCTCTAATAGGCCACTCGACCGCAATAACTTCGAGAGTGTGTTGACCGACTTCTGGTGTGACGACTGTATACAGGCCGGCGTTCCAGGGCTGTCTGCTCCGAAAGCGGTCGGTCGTCAAGACGCGCCATCGTGGTCGCGAGTGACTGCCTGTGTGCGCGGTATAGGCTAATTCACACTATGCCGACCCGACAACGATCTTGGTCTGCCGACTGATGACGACAGCAGTTTACAGGACAGAAAACGCTGTGGCCAACGGTTTAAAAACGCTGTCGCCAACAGTCGGCAGACCAAAATCGGTGCCGTGTCGGCATAGTGTGAATCAGCCTTATTGGAGACAACGGCAAAGAACGTGTTCACTGGTTTCATCGCTGCCGCAGTGGTCGCACGCAGCACTGCCTTCCACTTTGATGCGGAAAACAAAGAATTTGGTACACTACTTCTTCCTGGGGTTTTACGTGCCAAAACCAGTTCTGATTATGAGGCACGCAGTAGCGAAGAGCTCCGGATTAATTTTGGCCACCTGGGTTTCTTTAACGTGCACTACAACGCAAGCACACGGGCGTTTTTGCATTTCACCTCCATCGAAATGCGGCCGCCGACGGCTGGGATTCGATCCCGCGATCTCGTAATTTGGTACACTGATATGAGTTGACCATGTGAGAATGGGTGTGAGATGGACACCTGGATACTTGCACGAGAATGTGCTGGAAAGACAACGATTGTTACGGGCGTAGCTAAATGGAGAATTGAGGTGTTTACGACTAATGGTAATTAACTTACATTTTTCTTTGTTTAGCGACATTTGCCAAGACGAACACCAGTGCGAGATATGGTAAAGGCCTTGTCTTAGAGCGATATGGTCGGAGTGCGATCGGATCTTGCGGCATACCACACAATCGTCTACATACAATGGTATATTCGATGAAATTACGGAAGGCAAGTCGCACATGAAGATGCGGAATAAACGTGAGCCCGGGGTACACTGGATGCCACGCCACCTATAGAGATAATAAGAGTAGTCGTCAACAACATTGAACTGTTTACGAAATGATAAGATGTTTTCGAAGCCATGAAATTGTTAGGGAGTCAAGATTAAGACAGGAAAATTTGGCGATTAGTCGACCATACGCGACACTATTAGGGGCCTTCGAAAAATTTGTAAATACAGAACCTGCTAGTAAACTTTCGTCCATACTTGCTTCAAGGTCATTAGTAAAATTTTATAGTTGTGTTTCACAGGAAATCCCAATACTAGATCCATTCTTGTTAGGAAAGAAGAAGAAGCTATTATTTCCAAGTGCTGGGCAAAGTTAGACAACATTATGTTGAAAATATGTTGCCAGAGATGCTCGTTAGAGATATAGGACGGTAGCTTATTATAACAGTACTTTTGTTACCGGAGTTAAATACAAGAATTACCTTACATAGCTTCCAGTCGTATGAAACTCCACCTGAAAATAATGATTGTTGGAAAAGGCGACGCCTTATTGAGCTAGAAGAGACGACAGTGTGCTTCAGAATCTTGGAGTTGCTACCTTCAACCCCAGCGCAAGTAGATATCTTAACATTGCTTATTGGTGAAGAAATGCCAGCAGCTGTTATGGTCATAGGTTTCATGAACGGGTACTCTACTTCTATCGATGAAGGCATTTTGGAAAGATATTCCTGCGCAAACAAAGCGCAAAAATTATTGTTAAAAACGAATGCGCAGTATTCTTGGTCAACTGGAACGTCGGAATCACCGAGCAGTGAAATAGTAGCAGCGGCGTCCCTCGGGGAGACAATTTTCCAAAAATGTTTTAGGGTTGTCTTTAATGAGGGATAGCAGGTCATATGCAAAAAAAAAACTTTTTTTGGTTGTTTCACCTTTCTAACGGGACACTACAATGCACTTTTTTCGACGGTGTTGTGCTTTTTCCATGATGCCGGCGTCTTCAAACGTTTAGCAGCTCTGAAAGAGCGCTTGTTTTTGTATTTTAAGCTGCGTAGGGCCCTGTGAAGCCAAGGTTTCGATACATTTAAGCGGAAGAGTAATTTAGTTATCTAAGTACGTGTTAGTTCTAGTATTTGTTCTTTGTATAGGCACCAATTTCATTCACTGTTCGTTGCGAAAACGTTACGAGGAATGAAACAGAGAAGTGTTCGAACTCTAGTTTTATCGAGGAAAGGTCAGCCTTCTTATAATTTAATATGTGCTTAGACAGTGCTTGACGTGACTGATAAGGGACATCAACTGTTAACTGGGTTAACTCGTGTTTACCAAAGCCATCAGAACATGCGATGGTGTTAACTATTTAGGGAGCGGTAGTTAAAGTGAGATCCAGAGTATTAGTTCCGCACGTGGGTTGGTTTATTAGCTGAGCAAAAAAAATCGAGAGTTAGATCAATAAACTCCCTAGAGATACGTTAGCTACCGGTCAAGCCATTCCATTCTATGTCAGGAAAGTTAAAGGGACCGGTTAGCAAAATATGTGCCTTCGCAAAATTATTCTTTACTGACGCAATATTATCATGTCAGCCGGAAATACGTATAAGCGTATCCGGGCTGTCTGGCGGCCTGTAGCAAACACCTAAAATTAGAATTAACGTCAATGAAGTTATTAAAGTCCCCGAGATTTTGAGCGGTGTAGGAATATGTAGTAGACACATAAAATGTGATTTTATTGGTAGCCGCACGCCTCGCTCCCCTTTTGTTGGATCTCTCACTCCGGCATATTACGTAATCACGACAGTCCGGCAAGATTTCAGCATCGGTAATATTAGGTTTAAGCCATGTTTCCGTTAGTGAATCTATCGCTGTGTTTCGTCTTGTCTCTCTCTTTAATTATTATTATTATTATTTATTATTATTATTATTATTATTATTATTATATTAGTATTATTTATTATATTAGTGTGTGTATTACTGTGGGTGTGTGTGTGTGTGTGTGTGTGTGTGTGTGTGTGTGTGCGTGTGCGTGCGTGCGTGCGTGCGTGCGTGCGTGTGTGTGTGTGTGTGTGTGTTGTGTGTGTGTGTGTGTGGTGTGTGTGTGTGTGTGTCGTTGGTCATTCTACGTTATGAACAACGAGGCGAATGCGATATTGAAAGTCACTAAAAGTACTGAATTACGTTTTGTATAGTGAGTAATAATTGCCTGCATCTTCGTTCTGTTTGCCGGTGAAGAGCAGAACAGGCTGTAAGCGCTCATACGTCCACCTCGTTCGCAACAATCGCACATTGCGATTCAATGATGCGGGACTTTTCGAGCAATATGTAACTTTTAGAGCTGTTTTTAAACATTTTGTTGCAGCGAAGTGACTATTGATTTCAGTAGTGTGAATCCTTTCCTTTTCCCACCTGTGACAGCAGCCGCGCATGTAAAAAAAAAATAATAATGTTGCAGTTTCACCCGAAAGGCGAAGCATTAATAGGCGATGGCAAATTAGTAAGCTATACGGAGTAATATGATAGTAGTTTTATCAGCTGTATAAACTTGGACATGCAGCAGCACCAGCAACGCGCAGAACTGTTGTCGACGCCGTCGGCGTTTTGCCCGCGTTCGCATCGAACCTGTTGGTGACTGTTGCCGGTTCCTCTGGGGTCGGCTCGGAGGTTTTCGACGAAATCAGAACGGGACACTCATCTAGCAGCGTCGAAAGTCTTTACCACCTTCTCGCCTCGCAACGTTTTTATATAAATATGCATTAGGGACCTCGTCTAGAGCGTCGAAGTCTTTACCACCTTCTCGCCTCGCAACGTTTTTATATAAGTACGCATTTGGTGCCGCAGATAAACGTCACCTCCCCTCCCTCCTTCCAGTCCCTCATGGCCTTTCGTGCGACTGAAGAAGTCGCGTTTGCTCTCTCTCTCTCTCTATATGTATATATATATATATATATATATATATATATATATATATATATATATGGTGATTGTAAAGGAGGAAAGAGACGCTTAATTCTGCAGCCCTTCAGGAGCACGGCGCAGAACGCGCCGTGCTCCTGAAGGGCTCCGCCGTGCGTTCGCTCCCCGTGAAAGCGCGCTGTCCCTCGCGCGCTTTCACTCGCACATACAGCATACGGCGCGCGTCGACGATTTCATCGCCGTTGACGTCATACGGAACCTCACGGTGACGGCGACTGCCGACGGCATAAATCCGTTTTCGAGGGTCCATATATTTGCTATCGCAATAAAAGAAGAGAAAGGGAGACAGTAGAGAAGGGGGCGAGGAAGGATGGCTGGGGCGTACTCTTGAAGAATAAACGTAAACGTATGGACCGTTTCATTGGGAGAGGAGAAAAGGGCATGCGGTGAGCCTTTCCTCCTCTCTGGCTTGTGCGTTGTTTGAATGTGTTGCCGTTGCGTGCTGTGGAACGATTTGTAGATGTTATAAATCGTTCTTTATGAACCTTTAGTGATTTCAGTTCATACGCGGTCGTTGTAGAACCACTGTGTAGCCTTTCGGTGCAGCGGTAACTACAGTATATTTATGCGAAAATTTCTCTTGGCTGCGCAAACATATTCGACGCGCACTATCAAAAGGAGGATGTGCTACATCTAAACGCTGTCGCGTAGTATTGCCGTGACGCGTTAGAAAACGCAATACGCTACTATCGCGCTAAAGTAAACGCGGATCTAGACGCGCGAGTTCCGAAGTTTGGCGATCTATCCGCTAGGTTGCAAGCTCATCAGGGTCTGCATGTGGTCGAGTACAAATCTGTTGCTTTCGAGCGCGCCAAACGCGTCTGACAGAGGGAGCCTTCATGCAACAGCGCTTGCATGCAGGCTCCCTAGTCTGACACACACACGCATACAAAAAGAAGCAACCGAAGCCGCTCGGAGAATGCTCGGAATGGCACTGCGATAGACAAGCGATGCAGAGACTTTAAGAAACAAACGAAGACAGCAGCGCCCACGCCTTGTTGCCACAGGGAGAAAGACATGCTAACGTGCTGCACCGCAGAGCAACGCGCGTTGCAGCTAGCAACGTGGGTACATTTTAAAACGTCACCATGCAGAAAGGAGCCAAAAATGAATACATGCGATGAAGGCTTGAGTATGAAGAAAACACCAAGCGAAGCGATGAAATGCCGAGCGACACCGACTGCGTATTGTTCGAAAACAAACCTATTAACGAGGAAGTTACGACACAGAGCTTGAACAACGGAGCAAACGTGTACATAGCCCATACAGTTTCTGTCCTTCTGCTTTGTTGTTCTTCTTTTTTTTCTTTTATGTTTAATGCAAGAGGCTGCGCTGCACACACGAGATGCATGTTTGTATGCAAAGAAGCGTTGCGACACACAGTAGACTGACACATATACAGTCCGCTTCATAGTCACTAATCTCACAACGCCTTCAACGACACTGAGATTTGAACAATGGCGAAAGTCAAGTAATGTTTGAAAGCATCGGAAGACTATACGTTAGTTAAGTTTGGATGAAGTCTATTTCGCGTGCATTAAAAATTGTGGCAGCTTCGCCGCATTTTCATTATATCAGGATCCTTGCATCCCCGATAACGTTACCATGGAATGTTGTCGTCGTTATTACTTAAATACTTGCAGCCGCGTTTGTAATTGCTTTGTGGTAACGTGTCAGTGCTATTTATCTGTTTACATGTAAAGAATCTGCAGATTTCATGTATATGTGGGAATAGGTGATGAGTGAAGCTTTCTTGGATGCTTACTAAGGTGTCCTCCCTTCTACTTCTTCATGTCTATGTATAGCTCAAACGCTTCTCGCTGGGCGTATGCTCTGATCCTATTTTTTCACTTAACTTCTCTATTCACGTTCAGCTGCTTCTGTTGGCGGCTCGTTCCCTTCCTGCCTCTCGTGCTTGTCTTTTCAGGCACCTATTCATTGGCACACACCAGTTCTGGGGGATTGGCCAATAATGTTCACATAGCGAGGGGCAGGTGCCCAGCGACACATACAGTTCAAGTTTTCTGTTCGGACATATAGCCAGTGGATATTATTCAAAGATCCCTGACTACTTCTTAGGCTTCCAGGCAACCGCAGCTTATTTTTTTTTTCGTTTTGCAAAGTCAATTTATTTGTATAAACTAATTGCGTAACTTTTTATATTGGCTTCACCAAGAAAGTGCCAATGCGAAAGTTGTAGATCACATTTAAAAATGACCGACTGAAGTGTTTGCAACTAAGTACCATTGATGGAGCTTCTTGTAATTGCATTTCAAGAAAGCCCGCGAAATACAAAAACAACTACGTGATAGCGCCACTATTTCAGCCTATGTAGGTTGTTTTGTTTATGCTGGTCGTAACATATTGCAGTATTCTCAGAAACTACTTCGCCATAAACATCCTTGCCTTTCCTTGCTAACTCTCTCTACTTCCTGTAAAACGCATGCAACAATGTGAAAAGCAGGCAAATACCTTGTTTTAATAATCAGTAGATAACGCATTAAAAAGCATATCAAAATTGTGCAGTGAAGTCAGCCTGTTGCATCCCTTCCTGTCAATGATAGCATGTTTTCAAGTGTGGGTGGTTCTTGCGTGTCCATAGCTCATAAAGTATGCTGACGCATCACTAGGCATAGGCCTCACCCAACAAGATGGAGGCAATGTTGCTAATGAGTTTGCAATTACATGTACTACTGCATAAACTTGTATAACCATATCCCATCATTACTCAGCCGAGCTTGCTCTTACTCCTATTCCCAGAATTATACTCAGATGAGCTTGCTCTGACTCATATTCACCAAAATTATACTCAGTCGGGCTTGCTCTGACTCATATTTACAGACTCAACTCAGCCGAGCTTGCTCTGATTCATATTCAGCAAAATTATACTCAGCTGAGCTGGCTTCGTCTCATATTCACCAAAATTATACTCAGCCAAGCTTCTTTTGAGTCATTCACCAAAATTATACCAAGCTGAGCTTGCTCTGACTCATATTCACCAAAATTATATTCAGCTGAGCTTGCTCTGACTCATATTAATCAAAATTATACTTAGCTGAGCTTGCCCTGAGTACCACGTGACAATATTCACCAAAAGTGTACTCAGCCAGCTTGGATTTACTCATATTCACAAAAATTCTACTCAGCCAGGCTCACACGAACTCGGACTCATGGTTAGTTCGAAGTCTTAGTGAGCCGACGTTTGAGTGAGTTCACCGAGCTATGTATACATTACACTAAGTGACCTGTGCGGTGCATAAGCAAGCATTGCATATGTGTTGCATCGGATGAAATAAGGACAACTGTACACACTGCAGTTAGTTTTCTAGAGTTTAATTGACCGTTGCGTGAAAGCTTCGCCTCATGTCGATTCAAGCAAGTGCATCGGATCTGCATCATATTTTTGCCAATCCTGCTGGCTATCTTGTCCATTACTGGGTGGCCACATTTTATACATTTAAACACAAAGTTGAATAAATGACTGTGGTGCAATATATTAAAAAAAGATGCTTGCATCACTGCAAGTACAACAATCAGAACATGATACTAACACATGCACATAAGATGCACACAAATTTTAAATACATAAACAGGGGGAATCAGTTGGCCACCACCTATTGCAAAAAAAGAAAGAAAAAGCACAGGTCAATGCTGCAATCGGACAACGCATAATCATTCCCCTTGCCAGGTGCATGGGCTATAGGACCTACACATGTGGAACCTAGCAGTTACCTCGAATTAGCAGCTATGGATGCTTTTGCATTCGCAGCTGGCCACTCAGCCACTCAAGTGTGTTCAGTGTGTACTTGTACTTAGGCACACTTTTTATTGTCTATATCTCAAAAATGTAATGTGGTGTCCTCAAGAATTTGACAGTGTTTGGATTCTGAGACTTGCTAAGGTAAACTTTTATTCCATTCTTGTGCATGAAGAAAGTTCATGCAAAAGTTTAGAGATATTGTCAGTGCCCCTCACTTTCCTTCAGAACATATGTAGTATGTTGTCGACATTCAAGCAGCTCTTCAAAAGCAAAAAAAAAAGGGGGGGGGGGGAATCAGCTTCCCCTGTTTTCCGCATTGGGTTAATGCAGGCAATTGAGGGAGGCATAAAGTTTTGCTAATACAATCAGTTCGGGAATACCAGATTATATTGTACCTTGACGCTTTCCTTGCACTTTTTTATTTGGACAAATAATCTAGTTTGAAATGGCTCTTATTAGAATGCTCTAACATTGGTCTACTACAGGTTGAGTGCATGATTAGCTTAACAGATTGGGATGCTGTCTTTCATTTCCAGGAAAGGAATTATAGCACCTGCTCCAGTTGCATATGTTTTTGGTTATCTGGGGTTTTCAGCTCCACTTTTAAGAGAATGTGTTGAAGCAGGTAGAAGCACACACATGCCATTGGCGGATGGTTTCGTTAGCTCCTTACTTTACGCCTGCCACTATGAATACAAAATTTTAGTGTTCTATTTGTTATTAAACGAACAAACGTACTCCCAACAAGGTATGTAATGTTTGCCGTGGGGTTACGCCGCTGCGCTACCTACTGCAGCACATTGACTTAAGCTTCTTGATATAGATCCACAGCCTACTAACAGCGCGAGACACAGGACGAGAAAGTAGACGACGCCCATGTCTGTTAGAATGCTGTGATACTACGTATACAAGTGACTGCAGCTCCTAAAAAATCGTGGTGTCGGCTTTTACGCCTATAGAAATATTCAGAGAGGACTTGTATGCATAACTACAGCACACGCGCCGCGACGGATGAACCAAGCTGGCGCAAAGATTTAAGTTCACAACACAAGTTCTATTGCACGTTCAGTAATTACACACAAATCATCTGCGGCTTCCTACAGGGGCAGACGTGAGCTTTTGAATTGGTGCTTGCTGCTAAGTTTAGTGCAAGAATATTGCTAGGAGCAGGAACCGGTTATGCGCAATTACGAGCAATATACACATATCCGTTCTTCAGAAGCTGACGTCAAGCGCGGGTAGCGCGAGGGTCTCTCTGCGTTTACATGACGACTTCGCTGCAGCCGAATTCCTAATACTGCATATGGGATGAGAACAGCTATTTGGGCTTATTTATAGGTCCTCTTGTAATTTGTTGTATCGCAGGAAGAACGACACGGACATAAAAGACACACGAGACAGCACACAGCGCTGAACGACCAGTTACGAACAGCTTTTTACGTCCGCCATGTATCCTCGCATTGAAATTCATAAACCGCTTTCGCGCATTCCAAAACAAATAAAAATTTTAACGTTTTAAATCACAGAATACGCATATTATTTGCACCTAATAAAGACTGGTCAATAATTTTGTAACGCACAGGTTTTTTCATTACATTTGAAAAATTATGCGAGGTATGCCACAAAATTTGGCAGCAAGCAACTCTGGGTGTCGCGCCAGCCTCATTGTTTAAATCGCAATCGTGTGAAATCAGCCCTCTAAAAATCGCGTTGCGACGCGTGCGACTGCACTGATCGCAGCATGTGGAACAGCCTTAACACTCGGTGTAACTAACGCAGCTTCGCTGTTCGACCATCTTGACGGAGGGGAAAGGGATTTTATTGCGATAGCAATTATATGGACACTCAAAAGCAGATTTCTGCCGTCGGCGTCGCCGTCGCCGTGAGGTTCCGTATGACGTCAATGAAGATTAAATCGTTGCCGCGCGCCGAACGCTGTATGTGCGAGTGAAAGGGCGCGAGGGGCGCGCGCTTTCACGGGGAGTGAACGCACGGCGGAGAACAAACGCGCGTTCTGCGCCGTGCTCGCTTAAGGGCTGCAGAAGTAGGCGTCTCTTTCCTCCTTTACAATCACCATATATGTAGAGCAAACGCGCCTTCTTTTGACGCGCGAGAGGCCGTGGGGGAGGGGGGAGGGGGAGGGAAGGGAGGCGACGTTTAGCTGCGGCACCAAGTGCCTATTTATATCAGAGGCTCCGGCAACAGTCACCAACGCCGCACGCATTTTGAGCGAACGCGGGCAAAACGCCGACGGCGACGACAACAGTTCTGCGTGTTGCCGGTGCTGCTGCATGTCCAAGTTTATACAGCTGATAAAGCTAATGTCATTACTCCGTATAGCTCTCTACAAATTTGCTATCGCAATTGATGCTTCGCCTTTCAGGTGAAACTGCTACACCTTTTCATCAGCGAAGCAGTTCTTAGTCTACCACTTCGCTGTCTGTCCGGTGTCACGCAGGTCACGTGAGCAGGAGAGAATGAGAGCCCCGCCAGGTGATGGCAGGCCACGTGACCAGCAGAGGAGGAGCGCTGGGCGAGGACGCGACTAATAAGAGGGCGCGCGATGGGGGCGGGGGGGGGGTGGAGAGAGCGTTGCATGTAGGCTCCCTAGGGGGAGGCGAATAATGAGAGGCCGCGCTAGGCGCGAGGAGGAGAGGCGATAAGAGAAGGTGTGTGTGTGTGTGTGTGTGTGTGTGTGTGTGTGTGTGTGTGTGTGTGTGTGTGTGTGTGTGTGTGTGTGTGTGTGTGTGTGTGTGTGTGTGTGTGTGGTGTGTGTGTGTGTGTGTGGTGTGTGTGTGTGTGTGTGTGTGTGTGTTGTGTGTGTGTGTGTGTGTGTGTGTGTGTGTGTGTGTGTGTGTGTGTGGTGTGTGTGTGTGTGTGTGTGTGTGTGTGTGGTGTGTGTGTGTGTGTGTGTGTGTGTGTGTGTGTGTGTGTGTGTGTGTGTGTGTGTGTGTGTGTGTGTGTGTGTGTGTGTGTGGTGTGTGTGTGTGTGTGTGTGTGTGTGTGTGTGTGTGTGTGTGTGTGTGTGTGTGTGTGTGTGTGTGTGTGTGTGTGTGTGTGTGGTGTGTGTGTGTGTGTGTGTGTGTGTGTGTGTGTGTGTGTGTGTGTGTGTGTGTGTGTGTGTGTGTGTGTGTGTGTGTGGTGTGTGTGTGTGTGTGTGTGTGTGTGTGTGTGTGTGTGTGTGTGTGTGTGTGTGTGTGTGTGTGTGTGTGTGTGTGTGTGTGTGTGTGTGTGTGTGTGTGTGTGTGTGTGTGTGTGTGTGTGTGTGTGTGTGTGTGTGTGTGTGTGTGTGTGTGTGTGTGTGTGTGTGTGTGTGTGTGTGTGTGTGGTGTGTGTGTGTGTGTGTGGTGTGTGTGTGGTTGTGTGTGTGTGTGTGTGTGTGTGTGTGTGTGTGTGTGTGTGTGTTGTGTGTGTGTGTGTGTGTGTGTGTGTGTGTGTGTGGTGTGTGTGTGTGTGTGTGTGTGTGTGGTGGCTTCCCGGGCTTTCTGGATGGCCCTAAGTTGGTTCTGGCTCTCCACCGCGCCCTTAGTTCATCCGGGTAGGGAGCCTACTGTCAACGTTGTTGCATGTAGGCTCCCTATCCGGGGGGGACTGTGGCGCGCTATTTCGGATGACGCGCAACGCGTAGAGCTGCTGCCGACGCCGTCCCCGTGTTCGCTCCGAACGCGCGCGGTGTCCGAGACTGCAGCCGATGCCTCTGGCGGCGGCTCGGCAGGTTTCGACCAGAAAACTGGACACTCATCGAGTAACGACGGAAGTCGCTGCCCTCTTCTCGCCTCGCAACGTTTCAGTATAGATCCTGTTCCTGTTATAGATCTGTGTTTACTTGTGTTTACGCAATTACATCACGTGCAACACATGCACATAAAACACTCGTAACACTCGGTATAACTAACACAGCTTCGCTGTTCGATCATGTTCACGGAGTGGAAGAGGCGGTGATTTTTGTAGCGAAAGCTACACTGCTACCGCCGCAGCTACGTGGCAGCGTTTTTTTTTTTCCCCTCTCTCTATGGTCTGACCACCCCGCGGCGTCTTACCGGCGTGTGACCACGCCGCAAGCGGCGTCTGACACGCGTTTCTCGCCCGGCGAACTGCTACACTGGAGAGGGTCCGCAATGCCAAGCGCGCGAAGCTAGCGTCGGAGACTTAGGAAGGGCTAGCCGTTCGGCTCCCAAAACGCTTGGACTTGTCGGCTTATAATTTATACCTGGCTTATATCGATGCGTGTATACCTAAGTATAATAACTGCAGCTAAATCAAAGGCTAACCAAGTGAAACCAAGACTTAACCAGGCTAAACCAAGCTCTCGCTTTGCACATCCAGGTTTAGCTGAGCTAAGCCGCAGCAATTTTTTCTTTCAGACTATGAAAGATCACGGATAATTTCACAGTTGTACCGCGCAGGGCGCCACGGACAATTTGCTACACCGAGGTAGTTAACGAGAAGTTTATTCAACCAATACACGGTGTCAGAACGTAAGCGCCACAGGCGCTTATGTAGTATATTTTTTTCTCACTTGGGTTGGTATTACCAGAGTCATTCAATACTGTTCTGCTTGCTTATACAAACGCTAGGCGTAACGTCAATCCTTGGTAGGGCTGAAGAATAATTGTCAATGGAGCCACATTCATAAAGGCGCAGCTAACATGCATACGCATTCTTGAAAAGCCATCGAGCTTGCTCTGGTTAGTCAACAGGTCTCGTCTGTATATCTAATTAGCAACATGGGCAGCCTTAGCGGGAAGACACATCAATAAACCTTCCTAATCTTCCTTCATATTGTTTATACTAAAATATACGAATGCAAAGTAAATTTAAACCTGAAAAGAAAGCTTTGCTTTAACACATGTAAGGTTTCATATGCTTTGAGTCACCGTGGCACATTCATTTTGGGGAATTGACCAAAAAGTTGTCGCAGTTTCACCTGAAAGGCGAAACATCAATTGCGATAGCAAATTTGTAGAGAGCTATACGGAGTAATGATAGTAGCTTTATCAGGTGTATAACCTTGGACATGCAGCAGCACCGGCAACACGCAGAACTGTTGTCGACGCCGTCGGCGTTTTGCCCACGTTGGTGACTGTTGCCGGAGCCTCTGATGTAAATAGGCACTTGATGCCGCAGCTAAACGTCGCCTCCCTTCCCTCCCCCTCTCGCCCCCCTCCCCGCCACGGCCTTTCGCGCGTCGGAAGAAGGCGTGTTTGTTCTACATATATGGTGATTGTAAAGGAGGAAAGAGACGCCTACTTCTGCAGCCCAGAACGCGCGTTTTTTCTTCGCCGTGCGTTCACTCCCCGTCAAAGCGAGCGTCCCTCGCGCCCTTTCACTCACACATACAGCGTTCGGCGCGCGGCGACGATTTCATCTCCACTGACGTCATACGGAACCTCACGGCAACGGCGACGACGACGGCGACGCCGACGGCAGAAATCTGCTTTGCAGTGTCCATATAATTGCTATCGCAATAAAATCTGCACATACTCAGTGGCCCAAGTTGTCTGCTGAGCAAGACAGCAGCCAGGGCATACTTACTGAACCAAGTTGTCTTCATTTATCCACAAATGTATCTGCCGAAGAAACGACGACGAACACCCGATACGCCGCGGAGGAGGGAAAGAAAGGCTTCTCTTTTATAAACAAAACCTGATCGTCAGGGTTCAAATGAGTGGCCTTCTCAATTCTAAGACTTACGATAATATTGGGTACTCGCTCGGGCTTTTAAGGGCGGAAAGTAGGCGAGAGGAGGGCGACTAAAAGTCTTCAAGTAATAAAATATTTTAATCGAGTTGACTAAAATTATTCGGAAAGTTGAGGTTGTGAAATAAGGAATATAATACCTAATACTTTTCTGCATCTATATATAGAAGGAAAAATATAGAAAGAAACATGTGAAGGAAAAGGAATGAAAAATTATGGATTCCTTTCAGTCGTCCAGTACGCCCAAATAGAGAGTTTGTTACTTCCAGATATAACGCAAAAAAGTAGACATACACACGAAGAAGAGACGTGTATGTGTGTATGCGTGCTTTCTTGCGCTTTATCAGGAAGTAACCATGTTAGCCCAACAGACGGTCCTTCTAAAGCGTTTGTGCACGTGCAAGATTTCGTTGGTCACCGCAGTTGCTGGTTTCTGTGTGACAGGCACTTGAAGCAGCCGGTAGAGCACATACGTGGGCACACTTCCATGAAAGGAAAGCTCCAGTAACCCTAGTAACCCAGTGTAATCGCCTCTAGCGGATTATTTATTTTAATTGAACAACAAATCATGGTATAGAACGCTTCGAATGGAAATACAAGTGTTTAATTCGTACTCTAATCTAATACTTCCTAATACTCGCGCACACAGGAAGATGAAAGACCACGAAAGATTTCTAGCTCTTTCCTGTCCATCTCATGTATACTTGCGACTGTTCGAAAAATCGTGTGTCTTTTCCTTTCTCCCTCCAAGGTGCGAGCTATAGCATGCTTACAGACGCATAAATCTCTGAAACGGCTGCACTAGATGAGGCGTATTTCGAGTACGCCGAGGCGATAACAGAACGGCAACAACTAGGGGAGAAAAAACAGAGAGAAAAAAAAGTGGGACCAGTGCGAACCGCAAGAAGGGAGCGAATCGGGAACGCTGTGGGCAAACAGAGTCGTGTGCGGCAACTTGGTAATTTCCCCGCGGAATTTCCTTGCGGTTTGTTTACCCGGCACCAAACAGCAAGCAGCCAGACGGACGCTTGCGCTTCTTACGTCCGTGCTCCGATGAGAGAACTTTCCGTGTAACTGCGCTGCCGGCTGCTCTTCCGGTTTCCTCCAGCACTGGCGCAGCCCAGTCCAAACACGAAACGGCCTCATGGCAATGTAAACGTGCCACAATGCATTCGCTGCTTCGCGCTCACCTCCTGTAAATATTTTAGCGGACCGCCGAGCCGAGTCAATGCAGCTCCACAGGATCGCAGTCTCGCGCCTTTTCGGATCCGCAAGCGGGGGGAGGGGGGGAAGGGTGAGTACATGTGTTCGAGGGCTGGATTACTGGCACCTGCCTGTTGTCGGCCGAGTTTGTGAGGATCATTGTGCGAGCGTGTGTCAATATTAGCCGACCCGGAGCGCTGAAGATATAGACGCGTACGTTATATGACCCACTCTGGAGGCGGGACTGAAAGTGTAGGATGCGCCCATATAGGAGAAGCGCCTGTTGGTGTGCGCAGCTAATCTGCTTTCGCAAGTTGTACGCGTTACGAAATCGGTCCTTGCCATTGCTTCTGCGGCAAGTTTCTGTTCTGGGAGCTTGCTTTGCCCGCGCTATTTGCGCTTTCAGACTATCACTCTCCCGCGGGAAAGTAAGTCGCGCATAGAGCGGTGATAAATAATACCGACCGAAGGAAGCGAATATATCGGTGTGCCTCAAAGTATACTGCAAAGCATGACATCAAACGCCATCTTAACCTTTCTGTGGTTTTTCGTCCTAAACAGTTGTTAAATTGCAGAAAGTTGTAGTTGATCCTTTCTAACGTTTATGTGATAGTTTATAGTAGCTATTATTGTATATATGACCGTTCTGCGCGCCGCCCTCGTGGCCATGGTGAATCGTCGTCATTTATCGGCTGATTGCAGTGTCGTAGTTCTGTAATCATCGCGGAGACAACTGACGTGAACACCCACTTGGTGTGTATGCGCCCTTGCAAACAGAAAAAATTTGTCGTACTATCCAGTTTTGTTGCGAGTGCATAACACTTTAATACCCCCTAAGGATATATATCCGCTGTTATTTTTTTTATTACTCAGCGCCCATACGGTCGCACCAAACAAAGCTAGCCTTCCACTTTCTTTCACAGAATGCGACAAATAATTTCTGCTCAGCTTTCATGCAACCCTCCTCCACGCGGATGAAAGTAAAGCCCCAGACATAGTCGTCACTGGCACATAAAATTAATGCACCCTCTATGTTTCTCGTGATTGGAGTGCATACTTTTCGCGTTAGTGTATTTCTGTGTTCGCATACGCATCGAAAATACGAGAATAGGGACTGTTTATCTTCATAACCGCCGGCAGAAGAAGATTCCTCGAAAACGTCGCACTCCTCCCTAGAACAACCTATTACAGCGCCCAGATTCATCATTCATCCCGCATTCAACCCTTCCGGGTTCCTTCTCCTTGAGCACCGGAAGCCTGTATACCATATAAAATTCATAATATCAGCGCCAAAAAAACGGGACTCGGTGCACAAACGCACACACAAACAAATGCTGTCTCATCATGCTAATGTTTCAAAGGCACCCAAAAAATTTATGCGCATCCAAGAAACATTACAGGCCGAAAATGCACGTGTCTATTCTTTCAGTGCCATATCTTCTGCTGCAGCATCTCTTTTGCTGATATTATAAATCCAGCTAAGCCATCCAGAAGGACATGTACGACTATCAGGTGCTTGCTTAAACAATTAATGCAACCAAACGACACAACCACGAAGGAAAACACACATAACCTTGCGTCACATTTGCCAGCCCAGATCGCCAAGCTTTCCGCCGTGTTAATCCGCTATAAATTATCAGTTATGAACGCTGTTGCCTTGACTCAGTGCTGATTTATCCACTAAGTCATCATTCGCTGTTCTAAAATACTTGGTTCTTTACCTAATATAACCCAACCACGCGGATACATTGGGGCATGCTTGAATCAGTCGAAGCTGCAGTTAGTGCATGCAAAAACAGAACACTGCTATAGATCATTTTGAAACATGCTTGACTTCGATTCTGTTACGCTCACCAGTCTTCGTGTTTTGATCCCACTCGAAAACTTCAACGTAGATCAACTCCACTAGTGACAGAATCTGCCCTAGCTGTGACGGGGTATGCACCTGTACTCCCTTTTCCTTTCCTCCATACCCGACTAAAAAAAAACGTAAGTAAAAGACAACTTTCTCCTCTTGCCATTCCTGCATTGCAGGGCAGAAAGCCAGGTATCTGTCTTCTAGTTGACTTGCCTGGTTTTCTCCATCTCATTTCTTTATCTTTCTCTAAAACGGAGTTCATACAAAAAATAATGATTCCCTTGCGCAATGAAAACCGAATAAAATGCACCAAATTCAGCCTAAATACAAATGTCGTTCAACGTTAACGGTGCATTCATTTTTTTACAACAGAAATGAAAATGTTATGGTGTTATGAAACTAAATCAGTCTTTTTTTAAACACTGCAATTGTTGGTTTCGCTACCGCTGGCATTGTTCTAGCATCCCTGTAATTCCAGCGGCGTTGAAGAAACCGGACAGCTGTCGCAGCCAGCACAGAAGACTCCACTTTTTACAGCGCTTCTTTTGTCAAGGCTTTCCTTCCAAATGCTTTTTAACGGGTCTAGACATGAGTTAGTTGCTGGTAGCCAACGTTGGCACACGATGCGGATGTCGCAAACTTCCCACTGTAGTTTCACGACAGTGATTCCTATCACGCGGCCTGTGTGAAGTCAGCAAGTCAAGGGGCAGTGACATGTGCTGGCAACGTATCAGGCCTCGCGTGTCATTGTAAACTGGTGACACGCGTACTGGAAGGTGTCAAAACTTTTTCGTACACGTGGAACTACGTAATGAAATCGATTTGTTGGGAATTTAAAACACTTAGCTGCTCTAAAGAAATTACACGAGAATAGCACGTCACACAATAGCCACAAGGAACTATAAAATAATTTTCACAGTGATCTTTCTTATTGAATTCGTGCCTTTTGTGCATTGTCACAACTAGGGACGACCGGATTTTGTATGTAGGCAAAATCCCAGAACAGAGAACTCACCGTTCGTATGAGCGGACAAGGCGCTATTGCATTTTCGGGCGACGGCGTGCTCAATATCAACAACGCAACCTGCGTCGGAGTCCCAAATTTTGGCTTTTAACTGTAAGCATCAATGATTACAACATCAAAGTTACCTTGGGTACACTTCACGTGAACAGACAACACTTCCTTGGACGTTTTATTGTTATAGCGATTATATGGAGACTCCAGGAACATTTCTGCCGTCGGCGTCGTCATCGGCGTCACCGTGATGTTCCGCATAAAGTCCAAGTGCTATAATATCGCCGCCGCGTGCCGTATGCTGTGGGTGCGAGTGAAATCATGCGATGGTGAGATGAGAAGAATGGTGGCTCGATATCGTGCGCCCAAGGCAGCAGGGGCAGTTCTACTCCGGTGGCGGCTACGTATGGCGCATCCGAGTGCACCCGCGCGGGCTACCTTGAAAGCGATCTGCGGTGGGTACAGAGTCCAGGCGCGCCGAGGGCTGATGGCTTCGTGTGCGCTGTGTTCTCACCGCTTAGTTCGCGTTGAAGCGGGAGGCAGCACGAATGGCAATTCGCTCGTTGCTACAGCCACGCTTCCTCACACCAGCGTTTTGACAGCGAGTGCCCGTGGTCATCGAGTGATATGTGTTCATGTTTGCCTCGGCATACATGGCACCATGCTTGTTCATTAGTTATTGAACAAATATTTACAAGTTTGTACAGCCGATAAAGCTACTATCCTTTCTTCGAATAGCTGTTTAATAATTTGCTACTGCAATCGGTGCTTCGCGGGCGAAACTGCAACTTTTTTTTAACCAGTCATCCGGAATTGACGAAACTAACACGAAATCGAATCAACGCAACACGTTAAGCAAAATCTTGCACGTGGCACAGAATGACTCATCCAAGTCGGAAGTTATAGTACAGCTAGTGAATAGGTACCTATCCGTCGAGGACACGCAGCAGCCACCTCCTCGATTGGAATATACGGGAACACACAACCCAACTTTAGATGCTGAGTTCACAGTAGGAGTGGTCAGGGCGGTTTTACACGATCTTAATGGGAAATCTGCCCCCGGTTCCGATAGGATAACAAAAAATTACACCATCTCCCGCTAAAGGGAACCATGTGTGGAGGCGAAGCAGCGGGGAGATGGTTAGCTTGAGCGGGAGATGGTTTCGCGGCAGCGGCCCGAGCGCTCATCGCGGCGCTGCACAGGAGAGAGAATGAGGCGCGCGCGCTCCGTCATTTTCATACCGCGGAACTACCGTGGCGCCCCCAGCGCAGTATGCAGCTGTCGCACCACCTGTCGAGCGCGCCGCTCCGGATTCCTAGAGGAGAGAAAGGGGGGAACGTAGGAGAGGAGAGAGAGGGGGAGGGGACTCGCATGCACTGTGGGGGTGTGGGACGCCGCGGGAGGGACGGACAAAGCCCTCGCCATAAGCTGCTTCGCATCTAATAAGATGCTCCGCATTTTGGATGATGACTCCATAGAGTCATCATCCAAATCATCCAACTTATTAATGAGATGTGGAAAAGTGGTGACGTTCCTGGCGAATGGAAGACCGCTAACACCATTTTAATCCCAAAACCGGGCAAGCCCCCTGGCCTCGAGCATCTTCGACCGATCTCACTCACATCGTGCGTGGGATAGGTTGCTGAAGATGCAATAGTGAATCAATTATCTCGGTACCTGGAAGAGCACGAGGTTTACCCTCACACGATGATTGGCTTCAGACCTGGTCTATCTACGCAAGATGCCATGCTCCTACTCAAGAACCAAATCATTAGCCACAAGACTAGGGACACGGGAGCGATACTGGGAATAGACGTGGAGAAAGCCTTTGATAATATCCTCCATACGTTTATACTCAAAACCATTTCAAACCTCGGTCTGGGTAGTCCCTTTCATCAATACGTCGAAGCTTTTCTCAGTGGAAGGATGGCTACGCTCAAGGCTGGGGACCTAACATCAGATACAGTGAAGCTAGGCAACCGAGGCACACCCCAAGGAGCAGTCATCTCGCCCACTCTCTTTAATACCTCCATGATAGGTCTCGCTAGAAGACTCGAAGGCATCGAAGGCATAGAATACACCATTTACGCGGATGACGTCACGATATGGTGTACTGGAGGCAGCGACGGAGAAATAGAACAAAGATTACAAAAAGCCGTAAACGTCACTGAAGAGTATCTCATCCCAACGGGACTCCGATGCTTACCCAACAAATCGGAACTACTACTATACAGACCTAAGAGAAGAGGCCGCAAACCCAGGGGAAGGATTCCTCCTGGGGAGAACGATATAGCGCTCTATACCAGGAGCGGAAGCGTCATCCCAAGGGTGGACTCCATCCGGGTTCTGGGCTTGGTGATAGAAGCCAACGGGTCCAATAATCAAACGATTCTACGTCTCGCTAAGAAAGTGGACAACGCAATTAGGCTTATCAAAAGAGTAACTAACCGCCGACATGGGCTTGAAGAAGACAACTTCGTTAGACTGCTTCACGCCTTGTGCTACGTCACTTCGCCTACGTAGCATCCATGCACGAGTGGCAGAGATCCGAAAGAGACAAACTCAATGCATTGTTAAGGGAGGTAATCAAGGTAGCTCTTGGGCTACCTATGTACACGGAAACCGAAAGACTCATGCAACTAGGGATGCACAATACACTGGAGGAAATAGCCGAGGCACAAGAAAGAGCCCAGTTCTTTAGACTCTCTACCACGCGATCAGGAAGACAGATCCTCAAACGAATTGGTATACCAATTACAGCAATAGATAATAACCATAGAATATTCCCAAAGATCTGCGGAAGAATATCACCGTCATGCCTGTTCCAAGGAATGTTCACCCAATTCATAACGTGGGCAGAAGTCAAGCCAGAGCCAAAGCCCTGCTAGAGAAAGCTCAAAATCAGGCTGAAGAATTCTCGTTCGTCGACGCGGCTTTCATGCCCAATAGACGAGCCTTCACAGCAGTCCTTCTGAACGGCAAAGATGAAGTCGTCAACTCGGCTTCCACGTACACCACGCAAACAGACATTGCAGAACAAGTCGCTATCGCATTGGCACTTTTGGACCAAAAGAGATCCAGGATTGACAGCGATTCTGGGGCAGCCGTCCGAGCATTTGCCAAAGGAGTCATCTCTAGAGAGGCCCTGGCAATTCTCGATGGAAAGGTCGTCAAACCCCACACGATCATCTGGTTTCCTGTTCATATGGGAGAAATCACCGGTGCTCCCGTGAACCTCAACGAATCTGCCCACAATGCTGCACGAGGACTTGCCGACCATGCAGCCACAAGGCAAGAAGATGCTGAGGTTACTGATTGCAAGGACCACCTCCTCACGTACAACGAGCTAACCAAGCACTTCTTCCTACAACGCAGGGTCTTCCCCCCTCCGCACAGTAAACTAAATAGAGCTCAGGCCATTACGCTAAGACTCTTATACAGACGAGAACGTATCCGATCCCTTTATTAATCAACAAGATCATACAACATGCGATAGATGCGATACCATAGATCTTAGTCATATGCTCTGGCGTTGCTCCGCGTTACGCAGCGACAAGGGCAACACTGAAGAGTGGCGGGACGCAGCTCTACGCAGTCTCACATTGGATGAACAGCTATGGGCAGTCCAACGGGCCCGCGAAGCAGCCGATAGGCTAGGCCTTTCGGTCCCAACGTGGGAGCGGCCCGCTTCGGGCTAGGAAACTAGCGCGACCCAATAGACCAAAATAAAGTTTTTTCATCCATCCATCCATCCATCCATCCGGAAATGTCATGGAGGAAGGAAACCCAGGAGAGGCCCCGGCCAGCGCGGGCGTATTCGAGAAAGTGTGGCGGAAGTCACGTGCTGTTTTTCGCAAAGGAGCACTGGGACGGGTACCCAAATGTCAACGTTGCCATAGCAACCACGCTCCGGAAGCTTCCGCAGCTGCTCTCAGTCTCTGAAACGTGTGATAAGATTTTTCCGCCGGCGTCTTTCTCGCAGCACATTTTGTTCGCGAGAAAAGCTGACTTTGGACTGTGGTGTGTAAGCTTGAAAGTTGTGTTTTGGGCCTGTGAGTGTGAGTGTCAGCCAGCAACAGATACACTCAAGTAATCACGGCGCGGGTCTCCGTCGTCACCGTCGTCTTCTTCAACGTGCCACGGAAAAGCACAGGCGCGTGCGTCTGCTTCACTGAAATTGTTACAGACGTTTTGTAGGCTTTGTTGTGACGCGCGTCGGCAGCACGCACTACCGGCGGCTCGTAACAATGCAAGTTCAAAGTTCGCGCCCATTTGCTCCGGCGAGCTGCAGAACCCCTGATTGGAGGCGCAAAGGGAGATGGCACACCAACATGGCTGCACTTCCGGCTTCAAAAACGTGACGTCAGGGCCTCTCCTGTTTTGTTTCTTTCCTCCATGGGGGAGAGAGAATAAACTTTATTGTACGAAGAGTGGTCGGTGTGGTTATTCTCGGGTGGAGCCCTCTTGTAGAGCCCCACTGGCCGCGGCGGCTCGCCGGGCCTGGTCCAGGGTCGCCAGTTGGCTTCCCATTGCCAGCTCGGAAAGTCGTGCCTCCCAAGACCACGTTGTGAGTGTCTGTGATGAGCTCACCAGCCTGGATACTGCCTCAGCTGGGCGTTCCGTACACTGGTATGTAATGTGTGTCAGTGTGGCTGTATGGTCGTTGCACCAGGGGCATACACTGGTTGTGTATACCTCTGGAAACATCGCGTGCAACCTTGATATGTGCGGTTAAGTGTTGGTTTGAAGGCGGCGCCAGTCCCTGGCTTGTTGGCTGCTTAACTTGGGATGTGGAGGAGCGTACTTTCGTCTGGTCAGGCGTTGGTCCTCCAAAATCTGCCTGCTCGTGATGGGATCTTCATGGTGGTTTGTGAGGGGCCTCGAAGAGTCTTCTGTGGCTCGGCCAGCAAGTCCGCGAGCTACACAGTCGGCCTCCTCGTTGCCTTCGAGGCCTGTGTGCCCTGGGCACCAGACGATCCCATGGTCCTCAGTCAGCGTGGGGCCCAGGATATCGGTGACGCACCTGGGAAGTGTGCCTCTAATATATAACCGACAGGCGGCCTGTGAATCCGTCAGGATATATGCGGAGCGACCTCTTCGTTCTGCTTCTTTGATTGCGAGGGCTATGGCTGCTGCCTCTGCGGTGGCGCTTGATCTGGTGCGTATAGATGCGCAGGCCACCACTTTCTTTTGGTTAGCTACTGCCGTTGCGTATGCCGGTTTTCTGGGGACTTGTGGTGTTGTGGAGTAAAGGCTAGTGTCGGTGAAATAGGTATCAGGATCGTTCCTTCTCTGGAGGAGTTTTCGTGCTCGTGCTTGCCGGCGCTTTTGGTTGTATAGTGGATGCATGTTTTTGGGGACCGGTTCCACGATGATGCGAGCCCGTAGGTGCATCGGTACGATGACTGTGTCGTCTCCGCAGTATTGAGGGGTGAGCGGGTATCCATGGGAATGGATGCCCGCATCGTCCTCCATGGGAATTGTTGTTTCTCAAGTCGAGTTTTACGGCTCCACGTTGGAGGTCGGCTAAGAGGTTGCTCGGCAGCAATTGTAAATGGCTACCACACGGCCTGCGTGGTAGCCCTGAAGTGGCCGACCAGGGCCTCGGTAAGAACGTTCAGGTGGCGTCGGTAATGAAATGTTATCAAAATAGCCAGCAAGTAGACCCCTAGTATTTTCGGAGGGTGTGAGAACTCTCTTGTACAGCTGTCTTTAATGTGTCAATTGTTCAGATTGGCAAACACATCTTTAAAGATCAACAGAACTGTGTACTTGCTTCTGACCAAATGGTCGACACTCTCCTTGTTTACACATGCGTTAGGGAAATATCTCTTCTTCTTCAACACCTCCTCCTCCTCCTCCTCCTCCTCCTCTTTCTACTTCTTCTTTTACTTATTCCCCAACCAATTTCCTTGTGAAGGGTGGCAAACCGGACATTTTTCCTGTTAAAAGCCAACTGCGGCGTAATATTGCACTCCGGGAAACTTATAAGTGAGTAGTATGTGCTATTGAAGCAATGTTGGTAAAGCTACGGGGCTGATAATTGTCCGAGTTTCTTGCTATCGGCCCTTAAATAGCACACAGACGAAGCGTGCACCTCGTGGTTAGCGGATATGAAGGAAATCCCAGCACGTTGCCTCCGCGATTCTAAGCACGCAGCTGGCGCCGCCCAATCTCGGAGGCCATGCGGAGCAGCCACGCTGATTCTCAACATTCTGGGTCGCGCGTACCTTCCGGCCAGAGGTACAAGCGCCATCTCTCTCCTTCTTACAGCGAAGCTGTTTACCTCTTGCCCCCGTATGCGTCCGCCGCATACGCTCCCAGAAGGGGGGAGGGTTAGCATGGGCTGTTAACGTCCGTATCACGGCGCGTGGTCAGGAATGGAGACAGGTAGGGGATGAGTGGGAAAGAGTGTGGCGACGGCGCCTGTGTACGTGGCCTGCGCTTCTGTGGTTATAACATCACGAGCGTCGGAGATGCCGGCGCGGCTGCAGCAACGGTTGCGGCAGATGCATGGAAGGTGCGGTAACCGCGGTGGCGCTTGTGTCGGCGTAGTGTGGTGCCGTAGGAAAAAAAAATATGATTCCGTAATGTCGGCAGCCTATGTATGCAGCCTAAACAGCTTTGCTGGTAATCCGTCCTCATATGAATGTTGTGGTCCCATGAAATTTGTTCTTTCGTTTTGGCATCAAAAACGTATATTATCGGGATGTTTCCGTGACACATCCACTCAATTCATACGTGTACTCTGAAACTGGACCCCTCAGGCGGTCTAAGTTTTTTGTTTCAGCCGGCCTTTAGCCCCTCTACGTTCCTCTCTTCCTTATTTCTCTCCCGCTTGTGCATAACCGTGGGTCAATTCTTGTACTAGCCACCATTGTCTCTGCTGTTGATAAACTTCGAAACAGTGCTTTCCTCTAGTGATCTCACTGTGGTCTCACTGCACCGTTGACTTGCAGCTGTAGATCTACAAATGACTGTAACAAAAACAGCATTCGAACTAGGAGGAGGAGGGGGAGGAGAGAAAGAGAAGGCAGGGATGTTAACCAGGGCATTCGAACTAAAATTATAAGCGGCCTGTAAGAATGTTAATCGGGTTTCCATATCGATATTGGACCCTGCTTAAACTCGTGGTGAAGTTTAGTTGCCGCTTCTTAGCGTTGTAACGCAGCTAGAGTGCTTTGGAATGACCAGTCTAATATGTCATCGTCATCGGGGTGAAACTTCTACGGGGTTTTACGTGCCAGAACCACCATATGATAATGAGGCATGCCTTAGTGTGCCTCATAATCATATGGTGGTTTTGACACCTAAAACCCTATAATATTTAATGGCTTCACTTGTGTCCGAATCACCGTTTCGTTCACCACACTGTGCCGGTATCCTTTAGCGAATTAAGCTGGATTCTTATTCATTAGTAATATATGTGCTCATCGTTTCCCGAGAACATTGGGCGACGACATTATAACTGAATTAAAGGCCCATACCCGCGTCACACGCCGAGAACGAAATATTGAGTAACAATATTATATTACGCGAAAGTTTTTACCACACTACAACTTTTCTTATGATTTTAGGAGCCAAAATCACGCTCAACCTCGGAAAACCTCGTAAAAGCCAAAAAATAATACTGATGAATTCGAATAATAAATATTGCAGTGTTGTTGTTGTTGTTGTTGTTGTTGTTGTTGTTGTTGTTGTTGTTGTTGTTGTTGTTGTTGTTGTTGTTGTTGTTGTTGTTGTTGTTGTTGTTGTTGTTGTTGTTGTTGTTGTTGTTGTTGTTGTTGTTGTTGTTGTTGTTGTTGTTGTTGTTGTTGTTGTTGTTGTTGTTTTTACTGCTGCTTTGTTGTTCCTGTTAGCACCTTCAGTAAACATTTCCACTATTCGACAAAGAATTCGCTGTCAGAATTTTAGTTTTAGTACAGAACAACATTGTACGCACTTCTGAAGTACCAACTTCATCATGATTCCCCTGGTAGCATTATCAACTCCAAGCTTCCCAAAGAATGTATTTCTCTACATGCATGCCTATTCCATATTGTCTGGGTTTAGTTTTGTTAATTCTGATGAATTTTGTTATGTTTCGTAATAATGCAATGCCTAGTGTTCGCCCCCTGTTCTCCGATATTCAATTTGATCTTGTAACCCCCATTACAAAATGCCCTTCGGGCCTGTAAGGTTCAATAAATAAATAAATACATTTCTGTTGGATTTACCTTCCGAGTGCCTTTGGTCTAGGCGGTGTGGCATGGAAAAATGTATAGGGCCGACTGACCAACCTCTCCTGTACATTGCGAGCATTGAAACACGATTAAAGCCGGTTCGCTTTTTCAAAAGTGAAAATGTTAATAGAGGAAACGATACCGCACAAGGCGCACGCATGTCGGTGCTCTGCGTTTGCAAGCGCGGATGCGCAACTCTCCTTGTGCGGAAGCCACAGACCCACCCCGCAAGATGCGGTGCCCCGCTATTATTAGCCGGCGCAGTGCACTCTTAAGTCGGCTGTGTCCTTATGCTTACGTCTAAAAGAAGTCTCACTGATGTCGTCATGCTATAATTCGCTTCATCCATCTCTCTCTGTCTTTTTCTGGTGTTTTTTTTTGTACCTCATTGGTCAAAGCTGGCGCATTAGGAGAGAGTGAGCCAGAAAGAGAGAAGACCAAGGTTGCTGGCTCTGCCCTGAAGTAAAGGTTGCCCACATTCGACGTTTCTCTATCTTGAAAGAAGAAAGTGTGATACTCTGCTGAGAACTGCTGTGGCTATAAATTGGCTACTCAATTCACAAGCAGTGTGTAACGTATTTATGAAGGTTCATCAAGCTGTAAGCGATATCTTGAGATTGCGCAATTGGTTATCCGCAATTCCACAAGGTCTTTGCGTTTGCTTCTTCGAATCACTCTATTGACACTGACACCACGTTGTATTGCTGAATGAACCGTATCATGTCGTACACGCTGTTGTACACGCTTCTGTTCATTAATTACATCACCTGAATCTCTCTAGCGCTGCTGATCGTGTTTGGTAACTAATTTAATTGTAGGAAAAATTGTACCCTATATTCCACGTTGCCATACTTACGTTGCGGGTGCATTAACTTAATTATCTTTTCTTGATTAGTATCACATGTTATGCAAAAGACAGGCCTTCGTGAAATCGAACTGTGATACGTTTCAGCCCGCAGGATATAGACATCTGTTACCGATTTCGAATGACGTTATTCTGACTTGCCTTAGAGTTTCGCAAAACTTTCCTGAATGCACGAAGCGTTGTGCACTCCGCTCGTTGTGAGAAGCTCTGCATTCGTAAAACTCAAGCCTGACAAAGTCAAGCCTGATTACACTCGCAGCCTCATTCGGTCTCCTCTCTCGCCTTCACATTACAAACCGGCCAACGTCCTCAACTCAGTGGAAGCTGCTGAGCGAAGAGGGGTTTCGAGGGGAGAGGAGGGTTGAGGTGTGGATAGTCCTTCGCAGAGAGCACAGGCCACGGTGGCGCACATATCTGACTGCGGGCTTCACGGCGACGGTGCTGAGCGGGCTGTGTCGGAGCAAGGGCGGGGGGGAGGCGGACGAAGAGAACCTCTACGAGGAACGAAAATAGTGTATGAGCCGGCGCTTTTGTTTTCTCTTCGTTTCTTCCCTCTCTCTTTACCCGCCGTCTCCACATGTGCCCGGCGGGTGCCAGAACACAAAGGCATCTTTCAGGGCACGATTCATCACCCCTTGCGGTCCGTCCACGAGAGGCCGCGCGGAGGACTCCTCGCGCGTCTGAGTGCCTCGTCGTCTTCCTACTCTGACTCCGGGCCACATGCACTGCCGGCGAGGTTGAGGCTCCGGCTAGACTCGAGCACGACAGCCTCGCCAGCTTTTCCCCTTGCAGTTCGTGCCTCGTAGAAAGGAGGCAAGGTTACGTTAGTTGACGCCACCTCACCGTCATTAGGGAGAGTGGAGGTGAGGGGAGGGCGAAAAATTAGCGCGCGTCAGGCCTTAACCTACTAAGCGTGCGACGGCTTTAACGTGTATACCGTCAGTAATAAATGCGCAAACTTCGTGAGGAAGGAGAATGCTTCCGGGGCCTTGCGGTAGAGCTTCGAGGTCAAAGGTGCAGCCTAAAACACATTTTTTTATTCTCTGGAGCCGAGCGTGGGCTTAGAACGTGACGAAACTTGCGTGGCATATGAATTCCTAACGTAACTAGGGTGACCAATAACACCTCACGAGAGTAATCAAGCGAGGACAAACGATCGATGCCTGTCGCTCACTTCCCTGTATGGCTGCTGGTACCCACGAGGTTGCGTATTACCATGCAGGGTCTCTCAATACTTTGGTATTACAATTACTACCAATGTTGCGCGCATAACATGCATGCGCCTCTTGCAGCTCGAAGAAAACTTCAAACGTTTTGCTACAGCCACAATAACCTTAGTGCGAACGCTTGGGGTCGGTTTGCGGGCGTCATCAAATCACCTCGAGAGCTGAATAATGAGAATGTGATTAGGTACGCTCGTTCATTTTGAACCAATGTATAGTTATCTCGTAGGTCTCCTCGGGGGGAAAATATGAAATACAAGTTCTTACACTACTGCATACCGCGATCTGTTAAACTTCCTTGAGTTGCCTCGGGCCCAAATGCGGTGACCATAACGTAATATACCCGGAGATTACCGTCCCTAATTGGGTGTTCAATATTTAAAAATAAACGAATAATATTTTTTTTCAGTTTTCTTATTCTCAATTTTTGATAATACTAAAAAAATCACCATAAAAAATCTGGCCATTAACAGACAGAAACTGACAAACCGCAATGTGGGAGGAAGGGCCAAAGAAAGTTTTAAAAGCACTGCCGTTCATCTGGTCATTTAGCATTCGTGGGCTATGTATTGCTCCACTCGGCTTCAAGCTTACATCTGAGTCAAAGTGCAGAAGACTCGCACATTTAAAGTGTGGTCTTCCTCTTCCAAGGAAAATTTCTGTTGCTAGCAGATACGAACTTTCGAACTGGCAATACGAACTGAGATAGATAATATACGAATGCCTGCATGATTACATAATGTGTTTAAACAGGTCTACTTCGGTTGCAGCTGCGTCATTTATGACGGAGTTCTTTATAAAGTACAAGCTATACTGTGATAATAAATTGTCCAGCTATATTGATTTTTAAAACTTGGTTCAAATTCAACATAAGAAAATGTATCCGAAGCTGCAACCATACTTTATTCCTGTGCGCCTACAGCCGAAGACTGACATTTTTGTGCTAAAAGGGCTTCAAATTGTGGACGTGAATATATTAGGTTGCGGGGCGTGTATAGCTATTTATTAGTGATATAAATATTTACAATGAGAGCATTTATGCATACGGCACACAGCTGCACTAGCCCTTCTTTTTCTTAAATCGCTAACCTCCTCAAAGTGTAGACACATACGAACCTGTTGCGCAACAAACTATAATCTCGGTGCGTGCACCGGCGTTTTAAAATGCATGACAGGACATAAGCTTTAAACTTGCGCATCGATATCGACGAGATACAATCGCATGCTGGGCAAGAATAGTTAGTTATGTAAGGCTTTATGGCGCAAAAGCAACTAAGGCTATGATTCGCCAGAATGGTTTGGAAGAAACCGCTTGACATCTGATTCCCAGGCATTTTCGCAACGAAACAGGACACATTTTTCCTTGTCGCAATACATTTGACATAGGTGGCTATTCTGGCCTGCTGCTACGCGCTATGTAGTCTATACGAGTCGCGGTGCAGTTTTTTTTTTTTCTCTCTTTTTCAGGTGAATATTACACTGCTAGCCCCAGACATTCGTATCATTGACACCAGTGAAGACGATAGCCGGAGATGCCAGTAAATAGACGTGTTACATGCAGTATGCGTTACCTAGTTCTTTCTTCCATCTTTCTGTCTGCGTTGCCAGCGCATATAGGCACAATATTACACTGACTCTAATATAGTCTCAACTCGGGTGGGACGCTTATGCTGCGCTTTTATTCCGTTGGCCTTGCAGTTGGCGCGATTTTTTTTCCTTTTCCTTTTCTTTTTTCTTTTTTATGCCTGTTTTCTTTTTAGCCTGCCGTTATCGCAGCCGATCTGGATTGCTTTCCAAATGGTTCATCTCGCCCCGTTTCGCAAGGTTTATTGTGATTTCTTTTCGAGTTTACGGCTTTCCGTAATCATTCTCCCAAAACGCACAGTTCGTCACGATCGCTCCTTGACTACTTCCTATGTATACAAAAAAAGAAAAAAAAAACTGAAAGAAGAAAGCAAGAAAAAGACATGAAGAAGAACAGACAGATCGACTCCCGTACACACGACTTCCAGGGAAAATTAGAAAAGCAGATTACTGAAGAAAACAGCGCGTAGACAGAGGGAAAGTAGAGATAAAGGATTCCGTTTCGTATGAAACCTTGAGTGCCAAGCTGCTCGAGAAAGTGAAGCACGCGTTATCATTCGATGAATCAGCTAATTTTTTTGTTGTTGTTGTTCAATGGCCCCAGGACATATAAACCAGTCTGGCAAAGTCGTATGCGAAGTGATCATTTATCGACAGCATTTCTGGACAGCTGCCCTCGATTCAAATATTAGCAGCGGCGTCAGGGACTGCAGCCGTTCCGCGTACCGAGACAGTCTGGGCGTCGCTAAACTATGCGTTTTGCTTACAATACACCGGATTACTCATTGAACAATCCAGTGCATGGCACATGCGTTTGGCACAATGATAAAACATGCTCTGGATAGGAGGCCACTATCAATAGATAATACATTGGGCACGTGACCACTAGGCAAACTGCGGCACATTGCAGCACGCGCCAGTTTTGTAGGAATCAGGAATGTCTATAGGTTATTTGAGTGTTGTAACTTTTATCACTTCAAAGCATCGTATCTGATATGGAATTCTTCACAGTATTTGTTTTAGTATTTACATATACTCGTGTTTCTTGTTCTTTTTGTCACCGTGGATATTTGGTGCTTGTTTGCGAGTGCTGTGACGCGGCACTTACGAATGACGTCATTTGTACATTTACAAGAACGTTTGTAGATTTACAAGAACATTTATACTTTATGAACTGTTAAGGAATATTCTTCTTGCGTATTTATGCTACGTGTGTTTGTTTGAACTTCAGAGCTGTTGTCACTGTATTCTTTTATCTTTACCTGGATTGAAACTTTTGTGTCGCTTTGTGCACGTCTGTCAATTAAGAGAAGAGGAATTAGCCGGCGGCGTCTCAAGATGCCAGCATCTCCTCGAGTGCAGATAATTTTTGTATAAATACAGCATCCGTAAGCTGCTTATTCTGATATGATGTTCGCTCTAAACACCATTTCAAAGCTTCCGTTGTAGTGCAAGTTAAAGAACCCCAGATAGTCAAAATTAATCCGGAGCCCTCCACTACGGCGTGCCTCATAATCAGAACTGATTTTGGCACGTAAAACCCCAGTAGGAAGAAGAATTGTCAATTACAGCGTGTTCAAAACCAAAGTGGCCAGTGACTTTTTCTGTACAATTGTTGACACACTTCGAAAAATTCATGTTATCAAATCCGTGTTATCAACGAAGTGTAACAAAACAAGTTGCCGTGGCATCATCTCAGAGAATGAGAGAGACAAAGTTTTTTAGAGCAGAGAGGTTTGCCAGCGTAGAAGTATTCGTCTAGCTCCTACTTTGCAAGGGAGAAGGAGAGGAGAGAGAAATCATCTAGAAGTAGTGGAGAAGAAAGTGAAAAAGTAATAATAATAACCAACACAACTTGATATCTTGATCACGCGTTTTAGTCGAGTAATATTGACTTCAAGCTTCCTTTTTATTCAATGTACATTAGAGTCCGAACAGCAGCTATAGCTTTGAGAGGTAGGTTGATTCAAAGTAACCAAGTAAGAAATGGAATGCTCGACTTTGCACTGATTGGAGAATGCCAAGGACCTAATATGTGCGTAAGAGGACAATGATAGAGTGATGCTGTATCATTCTTGCATATGGCCCATTCATCATTTCATATTCTCTACAGTCTAGCAGAATAGGTTCAATTGATTGCACAGAGTCGCAACAGGAACTTGTAGTTTGCTCAAGGCGGTAAAGGATACTCTTTGTGTATGCCTCGTTAAGTATTAGTCGACGGTGAAGTGTCTGTAATGCACGCGGTGGTAATCTTAGGAGCCTCGCTTGAATTTCAGGGTCAATACAGCAGTAGTAAGATTTTGTGCGATCAAAATGTGCGACCTGTTGCCACATCTGCCGTGACATTCGACAATCTTCACGGACTCGAAGGCAGCTTTGCAATGTCTGCACATGAGAAAGACCTCACCTGATCATTAACAACGTGACATAATTACAGCCTTACATTCCCCGTATTGTGTGTAGAATTGTTGTATAGTGCACAAAGCACTCTCTAATATAAATCGAGTTGGCTTACCAAGGGTTATGTGGACTAAACACTCTACTTTGACTATCTAGCACCATTTTGGGCTTCCGTAAAGTATACCCAGATAGTTAAACATTCCCCCGTAAACCGCCGTGGTTGCTCAGTGGCTACGGTGTTGGGCTGCTGAGCACGAGGTCTCGGGATCGAACCCCGACCACGGCGGCCGCATTTCGATGGGGGCGAAATGCGAAAACACCCGTGCACTTAGATTTAGGTGCACGTTAAGGAACCCCAGGTGGTCCAAATTTCCGGAGTCCCCCACTATACGGCGTGCCTCATAATCATATCGTGGTTTTGGCACGTAAAACCCCATAATTTAAACATGCCCCCGTAGGGCAAGCAGTTGTGTATATGATGAAAGCGCCATCGACGACAACGCGTTTGTGACGTAAACATGCGTGTGACGACAACTGCAAGGCGACGACTCGACGACCACGATTGCTTGGCGACCATGGCGATGAGTCTGTCTTGATGATGTATTTATTGTACTGGAGCGACGGAACACCGCATCCTTATTCTTTATGACGCGAGTCAATCCCGGTGGTAGTACCGAAGGCGGGGCCAAGCCACATATCGCCTGAACGCGCCAACTGCCACGAGGGAAAAACGGGCAAGCTAGCGCACTCTCGCATGAAAGAAGCAAATTGTTGCTATGCGATTTGACGCACGCACCAGCCCTCTTAAAGCGCTAGCTTGCACGTGGGAAAGCGTGTAGTAAGGTCGGTATTCTCCCGTGTCATGCGTGTGTGTGTGGTCTAATGCGTGTACAACATCGTGCTGTTGAACTGGGCAACTATACTTCAAATAATTATTTTTTTTATTGAAGAGGCGGAAGCGACGTGAGACAGGAACCTACCTACCGCAAAGTACCTAGAAAGAAGCAAATAGTGAAAAAACTTGTAACAAAAAGCGTTACGAGTTGGCGCCTCCACCTGGCCAGTTCGTTCAGTACGCATTATAGACCTTCGTTAATATGTTCTCAATAACCGCGACTAGTCTATCTGGAACAAATTCAGTAAACAAGTGCGGCTGATTTCCGTTCCTCACCGAAATTCAGAGCTTACTCAAGTCCTCGACCCATTCTGCCACATCATATGTATATTAAGTTTCCAGCTTCAACTATACCATTTCTCATTTGGTGTAGGGGGTGTTGGCATATAAGCGCAATGAGAAAGAAAGTTTTGACGGCCCGTGGAAGACTCGTTTGCGTTGGTAACCATGCTATTACGCGTCCCCAGCGCAAGCCGTGGACAGAGCGAGCATTCCGTTCGAGCAGCGGGACACAAGGGCGTCGCCTTGTCGCTCCCACGCCTGGGCTCACTTAAAGGGTGCCTCTCTGGTTGGACGCGCGCCCAAAAGGACAGCACCGAGGGCTCGACGCACTCTCCGGTGCCAAGCACCTGCCGCCGGCGAGGGCTGGAAACCCAAACCTCGCGCGCCGCAGTCGGAGTTCAGCGCCGCACCACCCCCGCACGTAGCCCGCTCGGTGAGCTGTGCGCGGGCCAGCGACAATCCTCTGGCGCCCGCCGTTGTGAGGTGGCTGCAATGCTTCGAAAGTATATAGTGCTGAGAAGAGAGAGACTGGGTAGGAAAGACAGGGAGGTTAGCCAGCGTAAATACCGGCTGGCTACCCTGTGCTGGGGAAAGGGCTGAAGGGAATAAAATGGGATAGAAGAAACAAATAAAAACAATAAAGTGAGACGAATTCGCACAATAACGCGACGCTACGCGCTACAACTTTCGAAGTCGTTCGCACAATTCACACAAGCCCTTAAGATCTTGAGCAGAGCACTTAAGGTCTTGAGTGCCAAGAGAGAGAGAGAGACGAAAGAAACGAACGAGAAAGGAGGGGAGGCTACCCTGCATGGAGAAATCGGTTTGCTACCCTACATTTGGGAACGGAGGAGGCGGAAAGAAAAGAAAGTACAAGGAAAGACGGAGAGCACCGACACGTGGTTACAGCAGGTCAATATCACCTCACACTATAGTGTCACAGCACGGAATCACGTGAAGCCCAGTGGATACTAATTCATATTAAAGCTGTTTGTGCGGATTGCTTTTGTTCGGTTATCATCGCAGGACATGGCGACGAAGGCACTGATAAAGTTTCTGAGACTAATGCGAAGTGCAGCGTTCCTATATAGGCGGGTCGTTTGGCTCGTTGATAATGATACGCGATATTCTCACAGCCAGTTACAGTATAAAGAAATTGGCTGTAAAAGTTCGCTTGGTGGTTACTGGTGCTGAATAGCAGCATGTACAAATTGCCCTGACTTTTTACAGCGAAGCTGTTAGCTCTATAGTTGGTCGGGAGTTTTCGGTCTGTGCTCACCCAAAAACAAAACGGCACCAGGAGGGCTTTGTGTTCGAGTTTCCGCGAAACAGAATTACGTTTTGTAGTATATTTCAATGGCAATCTGATGCTATCATGTCTGCAGGTTGCGTGCAAGTCATACTTTACGAATTTTCTGATGCATTTTACTTCGAGAAATAGAACTAGTACAATAATGCACTTGCGGTAGGTGGAAGGGCCTACAAGAACCAGGATGTATGCTGCACCACCGCACAAGTGCGTGCGTGCGCGACGTACCTCACTTGTGGTGGTGGTGCTTATGTAACGTCGTCTGACGTCGGTTGTGCTTGCCTAACGTCGGCAATAACTTCTCTGTGCATCCGCTTTCACAGGGTGGAATGAAGACAGATTTTTTTTTTTTTGTACCTTTTACGCTCTTCCGGTGGCAGTTGCCAGCCTGCTTCTAGCTCGCCCTTTCCTGTCGAATATATATGTTTTCAAACCAAATAATAATAATAATAATAATAATAATAATAATAATAATAATAATAATAATAATAATAATAATAATAATAATAATAATAATAATAATAATAACACCTTTTACGAAGTTCAATTCCTCGGACTTGTCGCCACCCTTACGTTACTGGCTCTGAACTTTGGTTGATAGTGTTTTAGTTATTTTTGTTCAATCAAAGCAACCGCAGAACGTACAATTTTGTTTGTGTGTTTTTTTTTTCTATATTAAATTCACAGGGTCTGCAAAAACTGCTTTGTTGCACGGATGCGCTCGTTTTCTTTCATGTTGTATCATTCTTTAATCGTTTGAGATATCAACGCAGGTCGAACAAGCCATGTTTCAGGCTAAGTTTGTCCACAAGACAGCCGGCAAGATTACGTCCCGCGGGCGAAACTTGGTGTGTTGATGGCAGCCTGTGACGTCATAGCTTGCTCCATGCACGGGCATTTATTAAGTTGCTGGAACTTGCTCAGCAGCACACATCGACAACTGTGAAAAGTTGGGCATTTCGACAGCAAGTAGTGCTCAAGCATTTCAATGTAGCGCCCAGAAGCCGGGCACGAAGCACTCGGCTCGCGTCCTTTGTGAACGCGTAATATTCCTTCATTTGTTTGTGGGTAAAATAATTTTTCACGTTCCACTCCTTCACTCATTCTAGGAGCCACGTCTCACGTGAAGTAGCCTTTATTTTCTGTTTATACTATGGCCGGTTTATAATGCGGGTGCTTGAAGTAAACGAAGTTGGGCGAAGAGCAGCGTTTGACTGACTTTGAGTGATTCTCTTTGATAGCTGGGCACGTGCTTACATAAGGCGTCAGCCGCGTCTTGCGCTGAAACGTGTTGGCGACGTTGCCAGCAAGAAAAGCGCGGTGACGTATTTGCGGAGGTTATTTTCGGTCCCCTTGAAGGGGAAAACTTGCAGATGTGCCTCTGTCACTCTAATTTACTGAATGGTGCGAAAGTTTACGAAAAACGCTAGGCTGGCCTTTTAGCAGGTGTGTGTCATGTATCTGTTGAATGGTCAGTGTTCTAAAATTGTGTTTTTTCCCGCCTTTTTTGCGTTGTTATCATCGAAGTGTGGAGGAGGCTGTAGACTTGGAAAGGCGTGTCGGCAATTGCTCCATCCGAAAGCCACTTTTCAACGCGTCTGCTTTTGGTTATGTCATAACTCTAAAACGGAAATTACGCGGCGAAAAATAGTGCTGAGGGGGCGATGAGCATTTTTGTATTGCTGTTCATACTAGGAGTTTCAGTGTTAAATTAAATCCATACGTACTAAGTTACTAAGTGTCTCCCGTCAGTTTTCCGCTCTTCCATCGTTGGTTACCCTGCGATGAGAGAGGGGGAAAGGTAAAAAATAGAGAGGAAGGAAATATTTCTTGAATGCGTGCACACACGCAGAGACAGCTTGCACAGGCCAGTCGGGTTCTGTGAGAGCACAAAGCTGCCTTCTTTGCCTTGTGGGCTGACAGTACGTATGGACGGCGTACAAGTAGCATCTGCTCGGACAGTCAATGGTCCTCCAGAAGTGCCAGCACATTGAAGAGTGACTGTCCTTGTAATCCAAGTCGAGGACAATGGAGAACAGACGGGACTGTGTATGAGAGCACATGGGGATATTATTCCTGTTCGTGACTCAAGGACTAGTCGGCGACGCGATCACTCAATAACGTGTCCATTCATTCATTCATTCATTCATTCATTCATTCATTCATTCATTCATTCATTCATTCATTCATTCATTCATTCATTCATTTGAAATGTTGCATTAAGCATAATTTGTCGGCGGCTTCTTCACAACTAGAGAAAGAACAAGGACAGGAAAGGCAGGGAGGTCAACCAGACGAGCGTCCGGTTTGCTACCCTACACTGGTGGTAAGGAAAAAGGGAATGGAAAGAGAGTGAGAACTGTGTGTACGTGGATGACGCACAGGGGCACTATAAGCGGTCTCTTAACGGTGCACTTCTAGTATTGTACTAGCGCATGAATCGATTTTTGTTCCAATGAGAGGTGTAGCCATGGTCCGAGTATCAGTTTGACACGGAGAACGGTCTCGAGTTCAGTATAAATTGTTAAATGAGTGAAGTGGGTTGATTGTTGAAGTGAATCATTTCTTCTCTATAGGATATCGCAGTCAAACGTGGGGCAGTCAATTTAAATTTAAAAATTATATAAAAATAAACGGCAAATACATGATATACAGGATGATCATTTCTAAGTTTTATGAAATTATTAAAAATCGACGATGGCAGGCAGCATAATTTTTGTCCTGAAGCTGGATTATTCGAACAGGCGGACATTACTAGCACGAGAAATCGAAACACATATCCAACTAATTTTTTAATCGCTGATTAACTTCTTAATTAATTGCGTTACGGCACATATGGCAATTTACGAATTGTAGCCAGTGAGCTTGCATAGCGTATCCACTTGAAGTGAATTTCCAGGATGACATCAGTTTCGAGATATTATTTCCTAAAGTGTGGAACAAAATACATGGGCGTTCCAGTTACTTTTGTGCTTCAAAGCATAAAAGAGCGTTTTGTTAAAAAAGTAAGTGGAACAACAGTGCATGCACTTTTACGGCAAGTTTGATGGCACTTATCTCCAAACTGGCGTCATTCTAGAAATTTATTTCAAGTGGACACGCCTTGCAAACTCACCGGCTCCAAGTAAATAATTCAAGAGATAATTAGTAATTCTTTAATTAGTTGAATATGTGTTTCGATTTCCCGTGCAAGTGATGTCTGCCTCTGTGAATAATCCAGCTCAGGGACTAGAATTATATTATCTGCAACGGGCAATTCTTTTTTAAATTCCATAAAACGTAAAAATGATTCAACCTGTATATATAACTTTCCGTATAGCCTGGCGTGTGGACTGTAGAAGACTATCTTCTAGTGTCCGTATCATGCCATAAAAAATGGATTTCAAAAATATTCCTACTGCAGCATTTCTGCTAAAGAACGCGCGGACTTTTCAAGATGCCAAAATTCCTGTCAGTCGTAACTGGCAGACGTCATGTTAGTAATGTATTGGCGTTATGTTATAGAGCGCCTTTGGAAGGTCGCGATGAAGAGGGGGGGGGGGGGGGGGGGGTTAATGACGGGTGCTCGTTGCCCTTTCTTTCTTGGAATGCTTTCCATTCTGCCCGCTTCGGCAAAAGGCGCACGCAAGAGAGCTTCCGATATAACTCGACTCGCCCCCCGCGTCGTTGAAAGCCACGAGCAAAAGGCTCACTGCTCGATCGCACGCCACAATGTTGGCGGCGCGGCGCACGGGAGCCTCATATACCTTTCCTTCCCGCGACAAGAACGGGGCAAGACAGGGAATGGGGCATAACCCATTCAGCAGTTCTGCGGCCCTCAATCGAGCCGCATCGCTTGTAGGTCGTCCTCCCGTCATACCATTCCATGCGCGGTGCGTGCGTCAAGGCGAAGCGCCGGAAAGCGTGCCTTCCCCTTCTCTGTTCGTCGCTATAGAATTTAATGCGCGGCCCTGCTCCCGCGCCCTCGATGGAATATGCTGCTCGGGTTGCCATAGCGGGGAGAATAGAACAACAACATCGGGCCAAAGGACGTAATAGCGGCAGCAGCAACAACACAGAGGAAACGCGCTGTGTTGATAGCGCGGTGAGAGCGCCGCAGGTGCGCTAAGCTCCAGTTTCTGTCGGAGACGCGGCGCGGTGTATGGAGGGATGCGCTCGCAATTTTCCTGCGCTTATCTCCTCCCCCCTTTTCTTTTATCTTTTTCTTTTTTCTTTTTTTCATTTCCAGGTTTGTTTTCCAGCGTGCCTCTGCCGCGCAGGAGTACGGAGAATGCGCGCTAAGCTGGATAAGCACGGCAGGCCATGTAGGGCGTGCATGCGTGCTTCTGTATAGAAGAGGCTCCAGAGCTGCTGCGTATGGTGTACGTATACAACGCTACGAGGTCCAGACCGGAGCCTGCCCGCATAAAATAGATTCTCCTGGAAACTGTACTCAACTTTCTCCCGTGACTTGCAGGGTTAAAGAGAGGCCGGGGGTTTATAGGGCTTGAAAACAAAACAAGCTAAAGCAACTTGGTGCTGGAATGAGTTCGTTTCGTGTGCGTAGCGTTTTTTTTTTTTTTTTTTTTTTTAGGCATCAACTTTCTTCTTTGGTAGCGCGGTTATTCTACGTTTGCTTGTGTAGAAAGATGAAGTAGTCGGAGCGCTTTTTTTTTTTTTTTTGCATGTGTTATCGGGTGTATAAAACCCAACGCTGACTTTCCTGGGAACCGTTCAGGTGACGATGAAAGCATCGAGTCGAGGATCGCTGGTAAAGTTTATGGGCACAAGGTCACTTGTTCGTCAAGGGTCTTTATGCTTGGTGGTATTCAATGCAAACTTTCAAGCACCCCGTCAATGAACGTAATCGTAACTTGAGGCTGTTCGAGTCGCTGTCGATTCGCCGTCAGCAGCCAAATAAAGAACGAGCCATATTTTCTGTCGCAAAGTCATCCCTGTGAAGTTTTAAGTTCACGCTCTGCTAGCGTTATGTACGTCAAGAACCTGTTTCATAGAACTCGACCACGTCAACCCCAAAGCTGTCGAAAATGAACGGGAGATGATATTTCACTGGCTTCTTAACCACTTTGCTATCATGGCTGACGACAGCAGCCACGAAGCCGCGCGTTGAGTCCAATTAACATGGTGTAGAAAAGAAGAGGGAGAAATTTTATTTACAGGAAAGGCAGAGAGGTATGCTACTCTCCATTGGAGAAAGGGGAATGGGAGTAAAAGTATGGGGGTGGACAGTGATGAGTGGAAGAAAAGGACTGGAAGCGTGTGTATTCATTGCATTATAGTGACCCTACTACAGCAGCCCGCCTAGCTCCGTGTCATGCAGAAACTTCTCAATCGATCGATTGATCAATCGACCAATCAATCAACAACGCTTTCGTTGCCACTGAAGAAGAGATGCGGCATGGTCACTTTTCCCTCTACGCTGGGGTTTTATGTGCGAAAACTACGATCCGATTTTGAGGCACGCCGTATATTATTGGGGCACTTCAGATTACTTCGAGAGCAAACAGCGCTCAGAACGGGACTAAACAGAAAGACACGAGACTGTTTAGTCCCATTCTTAGGGCTGTTTGCTTTTCCAAGTCATGTACCAAGTAGCTCACCAACGCGCGTTATTGCAACTTCTGATTAATTTTGACCACCTGGGGATTCCACCTTGCTTGTGAGTTTCTTTAGTGGGAAATGCGCAAACCAAGAAAGGAAGAGAAATTTTAGAGGCGTACTGTATGGCAAAAGCAAAAGATAAATGTATCAGCTCGACGTCACTCAGCCTATAAGAAGAAAAGGACTGGATGCGTGTGTATTCATTGCATAGTGACCGTATACTACAGCAGCCCGCCTAGTTCCTAATAAACACCTGTATCTGTAGGGCTCTTCGCATTGTCTGTGCTTACGGAAATGGTATGGTATGAGGCTACGGTGCTAGAACCCACCACCACCACCATCTGGAATTGTAGTATCTAATTTGTCTTGGTGGGTATATTGTAACAGTTAGAAAATATATAAATAATGTGAAGTAAGTACATTGTGTTGTACCTGTTAAACAAAGGTAGCAAAGGCAAATACTCCTCCCCTTTCCCAACGATCTATCTAAGCATCCCTCAATACCACGCGAATAATTGTTCTGCAAGGTCAATCTTTTCTAAAGATTTCTTTAATATGGTGTGCCCCAGACCAAAGTGCCACATGCAAGCATAGAGTATACTTTATAAAGCACCAGGCCCTTTAAATACTGCAGCTTCTTCACAAACAAGGACTGCATGCATTTATTAACCATATACCTGGTAATTCTACGAAGTCTTTTAGTAATATTTAATAAAATACGTTTTGAAATAAGAGGATGGTTCCTTCGGAGACATGCTGTGAGCGGTGGTGACCATGGGGTGAAGGGGTGATGCCAGGTAATTGGTCGCTAATTAACAGAAACCCAATAATTAACCTTTAAGCTATTAATTTCAACGGAATCATCGTTTATTGGGAAATTCAAACAAGACCATCGCGAGAATTTCAAGCTCATTGCAAGCAAGAATTGAAGCAAACAATTTTGCAGTGACATTTCCACTGAAATTGCACTATAAGCCCACTGGACTCCACACAGCTTCTGAAACAAAAATTCTTGGATCCTGGCCCCATCCGTCGATGACGCAGAAAGCTATTCGTTCGCTACTTCAGTTTTTGAGGTACATCGGCCTCAGTGATCGATGGTAGTCGTGCTGGGCATCGTACTGGTGTGCACGCAGAGCTCATTCTCTCCTTCTCTTCCTCTTTTCCTCTTTCTATTCCTCCTTTCCCTTACCCCCAGTGTAAGGTAAAGCAAATAGGGAGCTTGACTGATGGACCTCCCTGCCTTTCCTCTCCTTGCTTTCTCTCTCTCTCTCCTTGCGCTGAAAGTCTTGATAAAGACGATAATTAGTGAAAGCTAGCCGGTTATTCTATCCAATAGAAGAAGAAGAACGTAAACTTTATTATCAAATCAATAAGATTTGAGTCCGGCGTACTTTTAGTGGGTCTGGGCACCCGCCGCGGACGCGGTTCCGAGACCTTGTCTCGAAGCGGCTTCCTCGGCTCTCTGGACGGCCCAGAGCTGTACTGCCAGGTTCGAGCTGAGCAGTGCGGTCTTCCAACGCGAGCGGAGGCTGGCGGTGGAAGAGACAGAGGTGTCGGCACTGCCCGAATTGTTTGCTATGTCCTGACATTCCCATAACATGTGATTAAGTGTGGCAACCTCGCCACAGGATGTGCATCTGTTTGTAGTGTACATGTCTGGAACTGGATACATGGCGTGCATGAGTCTTGGGTTTATGTAAGAATCAGTTTGTAATTGCCTGTTGTGTACTGCTTGCGCCCTGTCTAACCTAGCGTGAGGGAATGGATATACGCGTCTCTATAACTGGTAGTGTCTCGTGATGTCGTGGAACCTGGTCAAACGATCCAATAGTGATTATTCTATTTTGCTCCCCACATCCCACGACCGCGAACAGTGTGCTGCCGAAGAAATAACATTCGAATCTCTGCTGGCGGTGTGTTTGGTAAGCATTTCAAGTCTTCCCTCAAATGCTGTGGAGGAAGCCGAATTCCTTATAACCGCACGTCATGCGCCACTTGCACGTCCGCTGAAGCATTCCGCGAGGCAGCATTAAGGTACATAAGTTGTCCGGTGCGACAATGTCACTGAATTACCGCACTGGCCTGTTGTCTATCACCTGACAGTTTTCGCAACTGACGCAAGTTCCAAGGGCAACGTAAGTTTCTATGGTGCATCGGCGCTGTTGACGCAACTTCTAATGGCAACGTGATCTTCTGTGCTGCGTCGGCCAAATGCCATCAATTCGCCAAAGTCATGAAAGAGTCACACGTTGCACATTTGCCTATCAGCGTTCAGCAGGGCAGCCCGCGATCACATTTTCAAACAGCGACCGCAATTATCTATACGCCTCAGCTACAATTTTAGCGTTATAGCTTCAACAATTTGCCTAAACGTTGGTGTCACAGAACAAGACCATAATTTGAGGTCACCAGCACAGGCATATTTATAACTATAATGTAAGAAAAATAATCTAAGGGACTGCAAAAAAAAAACTACACTATCCTTCTCAGATATACTTGCTTTTCTCAAGAATTGCGACAAAGCTGCACATGTATCACCCACTGCGAACATTTCCGCTCCTGAAAACGCACAACACCGCGTCCCTTCCTTACGTGTTTCAGGGCAAACCTACCATCCTACTTATCTATCCAGCTGCCATCCATTCTACCTGCTTTCGCTCCACTAGTTCTGCACCCGCCACAAAGCTAGCGCTCACAGTGAAATTGGCACGGGTTGCTCGCATGCGTGCGGCACACTGCAAACGTACACTTGCCATTTTATTTCTTGCACGTTTTCCATCCGCGACCGTAGAAGGGCCGATGGACTCGCATTGGTCTGGGCTCGGGGGACCGGCGCGCACCGACTGCCATCAGGCCGCGCGGACACCCGAAATAGAAGTGCTTCCCGTTCTCTCCTCTAATCGCGCCCCATCCTCCCCGATAGCTGAGCCGTTTCTCAACACGCCACGCCGGCGGAAGCGGCGGAGGCGACGGCCTCGGCAGCGGCGGCGCTTGCGGTCTTCTCAGCGAGGACCTTTCTCCGTTCCGTCACAAGAGCTCCTCCCTCTTCTGGTGCAGCCGACAGTTTTTCATATGCATGAGGCCCCCGACGACAGCGGATTACGCCGGATGAGCACGAACGAGCGAAAAAAAGAAAAAGAAAGATGTAATAATGAGGGTGAAAATAAACAGGGAACGACAGAAGAAACGAGGCCGGTCAGGGACTAGACGTATGCGCTCGCGCTGGGGACCGTCGGCAAAGTTTCTTTTGGCCTGCCTCCCGACGTAATAGGTCCTAATATCAGGGGCGCAAGCTTACGGTGGTGAATTCCACCGACGCGGTGTACGGTACGCGGCGGTGCGGCTGTTCTCCGAATGTGCAGCGGGATACAAAATAACGGCCCCGGTAGCGAGCATTCATTTCTCGTGGTCTTTTTTCCAGACTGCACTCCGCCCTTTTGTGTATGAGCATCCGGCGTTAATGAGAGACGTCAGTAGCGGAATAGTGACACTCATACGAAGATGTAGGCTAAATGTCGGCACTGTTGGTTGTCCGTTTGTTTTCATTTCTTCCTTTCTTCCTTTTTTTCTTTCTTTCTTTCTTTTATTTTTTTCCTTACGCGTTGAGTGGAGCAGTATGGCCATAAGAGTGCGTTGTCTGTTCCAGCACGTGTCCATCCATATAAGAGAATGAATTCAGATTTCCAACTATATGCTTCCATGCTGCGCGCTCAGACCACTCTGGCGACTGCGACGCTCTTAAGCGAGCTTCCACGAGGTTTACTTACGCTGTGCCATTTGGCTGCCCGTATGTCCTTTATACATATATACGTTGCTGCTTTTTTTATCACATAATGCCGACACAATTATCGCGGGAAGGTGCTTACTTAGTTGCATGTTGCTCACATAAGCTTACAAATGATAAATAAAGGCACGAAGGGTTTAACAACGCTAGCGGGAAATTTTATATATTTTTATGCAGTCGTAACAGACGCTATAATAGAACTTAACTGTAACTTAATCTTGAGAATATTGCGTGGTTTGTGCAGAAGCTGTGTGGGGAAGCCGTTCCAGAGCATTGGCAACAGCGGGTATTGGTGGTAGTGTATTTTTAGTGGTAATAATAAATGCATTGCAAGCGAATAAAATGCATACTGCAGTTCTATAAAAGGACGAAAGCATCAACTTCTAGGCAACTCGCGAAAAAAAAAAAAGAGCGAGTATCGTGAAAGCAGAGAACGGCGTTACTGCTGTTGGCAGCGCAGCTATATATCGTGTTTATTATATATATATATATATATATTGTAAAGGCGTTTATTAGGCACCAGTCTTTTGGACCGACCGTTCATTCAAGGCCCGAGCTCTCAGCACAAGCGGCGTTTCTCGAGAAGAGCGCTGGAGGGATCGACCCACTAGAAAGGGCTGGAGAGCATGACCCACTATGGCGTTCGCATCCTTCGCTACAATCACCCCCGGGAGCGAAAAGGGAGCCGTCGGGCGACCTAACAGCTGGTCACTATGAGTGGGTCATAGTAGGTCTTGAGGCGCTCGACGTTGACAATGTCGCGTCCAGGACGGGGCATGTCCGCAGAAGGTTCAACTGGTTCGATCACGTAGTTGACGGGAGATGCGCGTTCGACGATACGGTAGGGGCCTTCATACTTGGGCACTAGTTTGGATGAGAGACCAGGTGTAGCGGATGGAACCGAGAGCCACACAAGCGCTCCAGGAAGGAAGGTGGGTGCAGAAGTGGTGTCGCCGCTTGTGCTCTTCTGGCGCTCGTGGTCGCTGGATGTAGAGACCCGTGCGAGATCGCGGCACTCTTCAGCATGTCTTGCCGTGTCAGAAGTGGGCGCACATTCAGATGCATCCGGCCGATACGGTAGAATTGGGTCGATGGTGTGCGACGGGTGGCGGCCGTACAATAAGAAGAACGGTGAGAAGCCAGTAGTACTCTGAGGGGCGGTATTGTAGGCGTAGGTGACGAAGGGCAGAATGGCATTCCAATTTGTGTGGTCAGCGCCGATGTACATTGAGAGCATGTCGCCGAGCGTGCGGTTAAATCGCTCTGTGAGACCGTTTGTATGTGGGTGGTAAGCAGTAGTTTTGCGGTGAACGACGTGACACTCTTTGAGAATGGCTTCGACGACTTCGGACAGGAAGACACGTCCGCGATCACTGAGCAGTTCCTGGGGTGACCCATGTCGCAGGATGAATCTTCGAAGCAAGAAGGAGGCAACATCGCGCGCTGTAGCTGCCGGTAGGGCGGCAGTTTCAGCGTATCGCGTCAGGTGGTCGACGGCCACAGTGGCCCAGCGATTTCCAGCCGACGTCAGGGGAAGGGGCCCATACAAATCGATGCCGACGCGTCCAAACGGCCGGGTATGGCAAGGTAAAAGGTTGCTGACCGGCTGGCGAGAGGCGGGGCGAAGATTTCCGGCGCTGGCAATCGGGATAATAGCGAACGAACTTGAGAACGTAGCTGTACATCCCGCGCCAGTAATACCGCTGTTGAAGACGCTGGTAAGTCTTGAAAACTGCCGGAGTGCGCACACTGTGGATCAGCGTGGAAAGCTGCGCCTACTGCGGAACGCAGCACTGCGGGGTACCACTAAACACCACTGGCGTCCGTAGGGGCAGGAGGCATTAGTCGGGGTTATAATTGCGTCGGTGGAGCAGGTTGTCGCGAATGGCAAAGTGACGTGCTTGGCGACGCAACGTGCGAGTGCTGGGTTGTGCCGACGAACCAGAAAGCAAGTCTAGAAGGCAGGCAATCCAATGGTCCTTGCGCTGCTCAGAAGCGAAGGTGGTAAGGTCGAGCGAAGAAACAAACTCGGATAGGGAGGAGCAGGTATTGTTAGGAAAGGGCGAGCGAGAGAGGGCGTCGGCGTCAGAATGCTGGCGTCCGTTGCGTTACAGCACGCGGATATCGTAGTCCTGCAAGCGAAGTGCCCATCGAGCAAAACGGCCAGAAGGGTCCTTCAAGGACAGCCAACATAGTGCATGGTGGTCCGTGACTGCGTCAAATGGACGGCCATATAAATAAGGCCGGAACTTAGTCAGAGCCCAGATGATGGCTAAGCATTCTTTTTCTGTCACACTGTAATTTGTCTCAGCTTTCGTAAGCGTGCGACTTGCATAGGCGACGACATATTCAGGAAACCCTTGTTTGCGTTGGGCAAGAACAGCGCCGAGGCCAACGCCGCTGGCATCTGTATGCACCTCAGTAGGAGCTGTCGGATCGTAGTGGCGCAAAATTGGCGGAGACGTAAGCAGATGACGGAGCTTTGTGAAGGCCTCGTCGCACTGGGGCGACCACGAAGTGAGGGGCCCGTTGCGTGTAAGCAGTTTCGTCAGGGGTGAGATGATGGCGGCGAAATTGCGAATAAAGCGTCCGAAGTAAGAAAACAGACCTATGAAACTCCGCAATTCTTTGACGGATGTTGGCTTAGGGAATTCGGCGACGGCCCGAAGCTTAGCTGGATCGGGGAGTATACCATCCTTGGATACGACATAACCGAGGATTGTCAGCTGCCGAGCTGCAAATCGGCACTTCTTTAGGTTTAGTTGTAGGCCTGCGTTTGTTAAGCACGTCAAAACACACCGTAGGCGTTGAAGGTACGTTGTGAAGTCCGGCGCAAAAACAACAACGGCGTCAAGATAGCACAAGCATGTGTACCACTTCAAGCCGCGCAGATCGGTGTCCATCATGCGCTCAAAAGTTGCGGGCGCATTACAAAGTCCAAAAGGCATTACGTTAAATTCGTGTAAGCCGTCGGGTGTGACAAAAGCTATCTTTGGCCGATCGGCGTCAGCCATGGGTACCTGCCAATACCCTGAGAGCAGATCTAAAGATGAAAATAATTCTGCGCCTTGTAGACTGTCAATGGCGTCGTCTATGCGCGGGAGAGGGTAGACGTCCTTTTGTGTGATCTTGTTGAGGCGCCGGTAGTCGACACAGAACCGAACAGAACCATCTTTCTTCGTAACGAGGACCACAGGGGATGCCCATGGACTGTTGGAAGGTCGTGTCACCTCGCGGCGAAGCATGTCGTTGACTTGTTCGTTGATTACACGACGCTCTGTAGGAGATACACGATACGGGCGTTGCCGCAATGGCGGTTGCGAGCCAGTGTCGATGCGATGAGTAACAGTTGATGTCCGGCCTAGGGAAGATTGCCCGACATCGAAAGAAGAACGAATTTCTTCTAAGAGGCACACAAGTTGAGATCGCTGGACCGGCGTAAGGTCATCGGCAATAGAAGAACCAAACACATCACTGGACGGTCCCTCACAGGCAGAAGTAGCAGTGAGCGCACTAGAACTAGCGCAGTAATTTTCATCGGGCACGTCTATAACTTGCACGTCTTCAATCGCTTCGACATTGCCTAGACATTCCTCTCGGAGCAGCATGACAGGGTATGGGAACGGGTTGCAAACGAAAAAGGTGCTGTAGCCCTGCTTGATGTCCACTGTCGCAAAAGGTAGCAGCAGGCCTGTCCGAGTAAGGAAGCGGTCAGATGGAGACAGCAGCGCAACAGCATCTGATATTCCGCTGCAGTACATGGGCACGACTGTTGACGCACGGGGAGGAACGTGGGTGTCGTGGTGGACAATTAGCTTCATCGACTGGGAAGTATTGTCGGTGATCGGCAAATCTATCAGTGGCGAGAGTTCCATCTCGGCCCGTGCGCAATGGATAACGGTATTGTGGTGCGAGAGGAAATCCCAGCCGAGGATAACGTCGTAAGAACACGAGGTGAGGATGATGAATTCGATGGTGTACAGAATGTCGTCAATAACGACACGAGCAGTGCAAGCCGCTAAGGGGTGGATATGCTGAGCACTGGCTGTGCGGAGGGACAGTCCAGAAAGGGGCGTCGTGACTTTCCGAAGTAGGCGGCAAAGCTTAGCGTTCATAACACATACGGCGGCTCCTGTGTCCACGAGTGCAGATGCGCGAACACCGTCAAGAAACACTTCGATCACATTTGAAGGACTGCCTTGAGGACTTTCACGTTTCGACGGCGCCGCAGCCCTTACCTCTTGGACTGCGACGATTAGTTTTCCTTGTCTCGAGTTACGGGACAGGGTCGCATCGGCGACACTTAGCGATGGCGTGGAGACGGTTAACGGCGGGTAGTTGGCGTCGGGCGCAAAGTCGGTGACATAGCCGAATGGGGGTCGTAATATGGACGGTTGAACTGGCTTGTCACGGCTGATGCGGCGCTAGGCGTCTGAGCGCGATTACAATAACGAGCGACGTGACCGGCATAGCCGCACGCAAAACATATCGGCCGGTTGTCGGAAGTACGCCATCGGTTTGCTGGGGCAGGTCCCATCCATGTAAGAGGTCGCGTTGTACAGGGCGGATGCTGGTATGACGGCATGGCGGGCTGCGGTCGGGGCCTAGCCGCAACGTCGCCATAACGGAGAGGCACACTCGGAGAGAGTGGTTGAGTCCTCACGACGACTTCAGCGTAGCTGAGTGGTGCAGCCGTCGGGTCATGTTGGGGCGTCGTGACGACATCGGCGTATAGCTTAATGGAGCGGCCGCAGGACGATGCTGATGCTCATGAATTCATTTAATGATCCATTTGTGCACTGAGATTTCTCGTTCAGGTAAATTCCAAATCTTCCAGAAGTCCACCTGAAAAGGCGGAACAACGCTGTCTGCAGAACAATATTTGGCTTGTCACCCAGTGAGTGGTATCTGTGGGCTATCGTGCTGGCCATTGACAGTGGTGTAAGAGAGGGGGCCTCGAAAGCCGCAGGAGAGAGTAAGCGATCTTTTATACTAGACGGTTGGCTCCCTAGCTGCGTCGTGCAGCGGAATAACAATTGGCTCGCATGTTCACTACACTATCGCCTACAGATCGCGAACGTTTTATTTCCGTCTTCAAAAATTGCTGCATTGCCGCCCCTCGGTCTGTTACGGCGCAAAGCAGTTAACGGCAGGATGGCAGGACGGCAGGATGCTGACCACAATTCGTTGTTTACGATGTAAGGCAGCCCTCGGCTGTCTTAGAGAAAGACTAAGAATGACTGCAGCTCTTGAAGTCGCGACACGCGAGCGACTGCTCTTCACGTAGTCTTGAATTAGCCCACCTTCAACCATTTATTGTGAGTGCGGCAATTACTACACGACATTCAACTATCGCAGAGATTAGTTCATTTCTTTCATTTCCTCTATGCCGAATCTTATCTCCGTACTTCTGCATGTTTAGTCATGACAAAGCTTCTCTAAGTGTGCGCTTTGAGTGTTGCACTACAGCGTGATGTTAGGCGGTAGTTCGAACTCGAGCTTGTAAGAAATTAACTACGTTTCTGCGCCAACGCCGTAATGCTTTACAAAGCTTCATTCGTCATGGTAGCAACGAGAACGTGAAACGTATCTGTAGAGTGGTATAGTGCCTGCAAATGCAACGTTACGGGCGCTCAAACTCGTTCGACTATTGTTACTGCTTCGCTCACTAAACAAATCCACAGCTTCATCCATCCTAACTACAACGCGAGTGTGAAACATGCATTCCGCGAAGCACTAACGCCTCTATTTCGCTTTCTTTTCTTTTTTAAAAATTGTCTTCGACAGTTTCGCTTTCATGCGTGATAACGCATCTGGTCCTCGTTTTTCAGCATTGTTCTCTCGAAGAAAGTTTATTGAATGTCAAGCTCCCGTCATTGCCTGTTTTATACCCCCTTTTTTGAAAGAGGATTTTGTTAATCACGTAGTGCGCCTGCCTAACCGCACTTATTTGGTTGGTCTCTGTCTCTTCGGAAACACCCACTGCATGATACAAGAGATACAAACTAGGTTTCCGAGCTCGAGATGAACAATACTCGCGCCCCTTTTCTTTCCTCGTTATTGAGTTTCCAAGATATATATGTAGAGTCGAATCCGGATATATCGAACCCACATATAACGAATTATTGTGTATATGAAACAGCTGTAAAATCTCCTGGAAAACTTCTGTATAAAATATTTATTTTATATATCGGAATACCTATGTATAGAACTTTTTTGTGATCCCCTTCAGATTCGATGTATCCGGGTTCGACTGTATACGCATATGAGACAGATTTTCGCCGGAGCCAAAAGAATATGCCATTAGCACCGTTCTCGGACGTACAGCGATCAGCAGTCGCTAAAGCGCATCGCGGCACGACCTCGCGGCGGTGGGGGTGCCACCGAGAAACCGAGCATCGGGCCCGTTACGCGACGTGGCTGTGTGTTCAGCTGTCAAGGGGGAGATGCCGCGGTCACTGGCTCCGCGATGCCCGCGGGGCACGCCGTCGTCAACACCGCTAGCTGCCGCTCTCATCGTCTTCGCGGGCGCGCGGTCTCCTCTTGTTTGTTGTCTGAAAACCGAGCGCCGTTTAAACAGGCCCCACTCGAGTATGACCGGACACTCAAACAGCGCGGCGGCATGCGAAGGCATTGCCGCCGCCAAGGATGAGAACGCAGCCGGCCTTCCCTTTCTATCCGATTCGTTGCATGCACGACGTGCCGCCGTCGTGGCTCGGCCCCCTCTGTTTGCTCGCCGCGTTTGCGTTGAAAGGGTGGAGTGTCTGCGGATGAGCCCTGAGACAATAGGACCGCCTTGAAGTGGAAAGATGGGGGAGGGGGGGGGGGGGGGGGGGGCGACACCGCTCTTCGGTGTGCGCGAGGAACAACGACGCCGGCGCCCGAAGGGTCTTCACCCCCCCCCGTGTGCCCCACACCGCGGACGGCAAACCGTACATGGCTCACTGCTTTCGACCCCCGCGGCGCCTTCGTCTCGTCCCCTGTCCGGTGTGCGTTATACTGCTAGGCTCCCAAGTATACGGCTTGTGCCCGGGCATGACGACTGACGCGACCTTTCGTCCGGTGGCGGTGAAAGAAGGTATTTAAAAAAAACTAAGTGATCGGTTTGTCGGTAAAAAAGTAACGATGCGACGCTAAAGCAGTAACAAGCTGCGAGAAGACACGCTGTTGTGAGACTGGAGTCATTTTCAAAAAATTGACACTCACTTTAGCATACGCCAAAGAGGGTGAAGGCAAAAGCCTGCGCACTCAAGAGACACTCATGAAGTTCATCTGAATGCGTTGGTACTACTCATAACTTGTTTTTTGCGACCGAAAGTCGCGGGTTCGAGTGACTTAATTGACGCTACAATAATTAACTGTGCCTTAATCTCGTCCTAATTAACACCAAAGATCGTGGGTTCGACTGTCTTAATTAAATCTATATTAATTAACTGTGCCTTAATTAAGTTCACCTTGAGGGTTCGACTCCCACCGAAGGACTTGGGTTCGAGTGCCTGAACACGATGACGACGGTGATCCGCACACCATCGCAATTGTTGCGTGAGCGTTTGAATATAGGTCATGATGACGGGTCGGTGTAGTAAGCAAATTACTACACCGAATCTTCATCGTGTACGATTTCACTTCAGCGACACAGTTTTCCCTCAAGGACGTTGAAATTCGACTGAACTGAACGCGTTTAAATTCCGCATTGAATGTGAATCGGTCAACGCGCGTGACTTTGTGCTGATGAATGAGCGCTGTCCAGGTGCGATGACTACCGCGATGCCGTGTCGAATGTTTCACTTTGTGCAGCTAATTCTGGGGAAATCAGTAAGTCAAAATCTCCTTAAATGGATGAAACTAGTCAGTCTTTCCCTGTTTGCCACGCTGCTTCCCTAATAACTGGGCAAACATCATCAACGTTCAGCATGCGGCATTCATCTAGTCAGTGCAAGATGGCATCAAGTACCCCTATGAAGCAGTCGTCATGCGCCGCACTCAGAATAGGTGGATAGCAAAATGACGATGTCGCCTGCTAGCGACTTCCGGTTCGAAGGTTAGCGCTTCTGTTGCTTCGTTCAGGCTTGTCAGCAGTTTCTGCGATGCGATTTCCCGCTGTTCGCGAAGAAAACGCGCTTCAGCAACGTGATTATGGTTGGCTGCTCGGCATTAAGGGGCGCGAACTCTTCCGTGATAGGAAAAAAAATGTTTCGTTTTCCATGGAATGAAGCGCACAAACGTAAATGGGCAGTTGCCGTCAAAGGAGCGACCGTGAACGGCGAGCTGTGGGTACCGAACGTAGGAGCCCGAATATGGGAAGATCATGTCGTCAAAGGCAAGTGTTTTGGCGAATACCTTCGTCTACTAACGTTCTAGTACCAATAGCTCCTTTTTGACAATCAGTTAAATACACACACGTGCACCCAGCAAGGATCCTCAGCACATTGATTATGTGCCGTCTTTATTCCGGTACAACGAAAAGGCACCTTAGGCTGAACGAAAGAGGAAGGGGGGGGGGGGGGGGGGGGTAACGTCAATAATAATTCTTGCACTTTTCAGATACTTAAATCAGTGCTTTCTCTCTGCAGTTCACGACATGCGTCTCTTGAGAAAAAACGGGAGACTGCGAAGACACAGCAGCCGACGACATGGCGCGTGGTGGGCACCGCTGCAGATAAAACAGCGGACGAAGCGATCGACTACACCGTTTGTTATGGGAAACGTTACAACAACGGCGAATATATTTTGTTGCACGGGCTCGCGCAACAGCAAACAAATAGCCACTTATTAGGTTGACTTACCACTTATTAAAAACTACTTCTTAAGTTAACGAACGATTATTTGCGCTCGACAAACGTTTGCGCTAGATAAACATTATATGGCTATTTGACGCGACGCAAACACGTTAGGGCATGATATGCCTGCCCCCTAAAAATACACGAGTCTAAGGGCGCCAACAAAAGTACGAAGGAGCGATAGCTCACACCTACGTTTTGGAAGTGCCCAGCGGTGCTTGCATCGTGGTTTTTCACCAAAGTGCCGCAGTATATATATATATATAAAAAAAAACAAAGCGCGCGAAGCATGGGCATGAAGTGACGGTGGCATAGACGGCGTCGTGGTCGCGAACCAGAAGTTGTAGCAGAATACGCCGTACCCCACAATCCCTTGCAACAACCGAGATTTTGCTATCCACCTATAGGTGACCCGTAAAAGAGCGAGGGATTCTGGGATGCGCCGTCTGCTCGCTGTTTCCGGCTCGAGGAAGCGCAGCCGCAGCACCGCCGCCGTTGAAGCCTATTGATGCGCTGGCAGTTCGGCTTTGTGACATTCGAAGATTACCTGGTTGCAGGCGCCTAGCAAAGCTGTTCAGCCGTTGGCTGCTCAAATTCAAGCGTTAAAGGTAAACTCATGTACCTACTGCCTTGCAGCGTCCCTTGCTGAGTCAGCTGCAGTGCACAAGCAACAGAGGCATGGCTGCCACTACCAAAGCTGAACCACCAGCGAACAAAAAGAAAAGGAACGTACAGTGGCACTTATCAGGTGGCGATGAGCTGTGTAAGGGCCGACACGGAATGATTCCCCAAGATATTTCTTTCTCTAACATTGACTCAAGCAACAATAACTATTTCAGTACTCGCATGGGCATATATAGGTGTTATGAAACATGGTTTTACGGCGCAAATTCAAACGGGACGCAGCGAGATATATACATAATACTCGTAACCAACTATAGCCCACCTTAGTTCCTTGAACACAGATAGAGATAATGCGCAGCCGTAATATGTCGGCGATACGGCCATTTCCCCATCTTGTTAAAAAGCGAAAACTATGTACCCCTTCAAATGAACCTCGAGTTTCGAAAAAGAAATGTTGTTGACAGCGCGCAGTTAATTTTCAAACATTTTCGGCGCTTAATTTTTCAATAACGCTAGCTGCGCCGCTACTGACGATATCGGTTGCAGCGACCATCACAGGGCACTGGGCCGTATTTACCAGGCTGCTATAGCCATCGCCTCAGCACACGATTTTCTAAGCAATGTTTCTATACGCTTGATAAATTATCGGATAAAGATAGCTATTTCATCTGCCTGATTGACCCACAGGCAGAGCAGTCAGTGACGGTGAGTCCAAGCAGCGGCAAATGTCGTAGAGCTAAACCTGGCAGAAACAAAAAAGGATGCCGAAACGAAAACCAGAGTTCGTTTGTGAATAGAAGCGTATCCTTGCCTTTCTTGGCTCGTGATCGTCGCGCCCAGAGTGAACTGAAACCTATAAATCAACTGCATGAATGGTACGATATTGCTGGTGGACAAAGCGGACGGAAAGCTTCGCACGACTGACAGTTGAACCGCGTAGAAAAACACGTGCGCCGGGCATCTCGCCGATGCCGCCGCGTCGTCCGTCGAACCGGAAGCTGCTAGCAGACGGCGCGCCCCACAATTTCCTGCGATTGCTCGTTTTACGGCTCACTTATTGAGATGTCCCTGGTCAGACATGGTTAATATGCGTTCCCTTGTTCACATATAGCGAATGTTACCGATGCCACACCAATGATCTCGGTTGCACGCGCACAAAGGTGCAATACACTCGTTAGCATATCTATAACTATACGCGAAAAACAGAGGCTGGCTTCTGCCCATAAATTTCATTGTGGAGAAGCCAACCTTGAAGGGAGTCTGCTACATACGTGCAGACCCGCTCGTGCCCGTTATATATAGTGTAAAGGGTCTCTGAAAGGTACCTATACTGTTTGGATGATTACTGGGCAAGCGGTGTTCACTTGTGATAGGGCACCAAACACAACTGAACTTATAGAGTGACAGGTGTAAACGAAATGTCATAGCAGTGCCAGAACACCAAATCGCGAACATTTATAAAATATCAGACATACAGCAAGCAAAACGTCTGTCTAAGCGCAGCTCTACCCTAAACGAGAAAAGCTAGTGAATGGCTGCTTACGCAGTGAAAATATTTACTAAAGGACACGCATATTCAAAATGGACATAGTTTGAGGAAAGATGCTCATTATGTGAGCAATGTGGCGGGTGCTCTTATTAGGGCCATTGCGGCCTCTCTAATTAGACAGATAATTCACAATGCTCGTCGTCCAGGTTTATATCTTGCGTGCTTTGGTTGGTGAGTAGACTTATTTTGTTTCTTCATTCTCTAAACATAACATATCAACAAGATATTTGCGCTAGTATATATGAAGGCTCTCCCTCTCTCGCGTTCACATGAAAAATATATTCACGTCGACATCTACAAAGGCCAACTTGGAAAAAAAAAAAGAACATAGTGTCTCTAACACGCACACACGCGTCCCGGCCCGTCCGAACATTTTTTTTTTTTTTTGCTCGAAATTCAATTAGGCTCGTTAGAGGTCTCTAAACACCTACGTGTAAACATTTCTTTCCACTTTTCCTCTACTCTGCCATTCTCTACCTTTTTGCATGGACCTTTCTTTTAACAGAGCACGATAAACAAAATAAGAAGAAGAAAAAGGGAGAAAAGAAAAGCTACCCACCGCATGCAAGCAAGAACAGAGGAGAGGGAGAAAGGCGCTGCCGCTCCTCTCACAGTTTTCCAGTATATTCTACATCGCAACTTAACGCGTTTCCCGCAAGGACATCTACACCATAAAATCTGAATCACGGCGATGACGTCGTGACCGCGGAACGGAACCGCTCTTTCATCCTTTGCCGGCTCTCCTCCGGCAAAGCTGTCATCTCTCGCTACCGGAGCTCTCATCTTCTTCCTCAACCTGTACACCCTCCTCGCGCGACTGTTTCTCTTTCTCGGGGTGTCTGCAAAACTCGATTCTTTCTCTGTTCTTTTCACATCGCGTTTCCGTGAACGCACGTGTCATCACCTGCCGTGTGCAGCGGTGCTTAGCGTGTGCGGAGGCGGTTTTATTTTTCAAGCGCAGCTTGTATTTGTTGTTAAGGGCAGCCGTCTCCACAATATGACGCCGCGGCGCGTTGTTGTGAAAGCTGTCGACTCCCGCTCGTCCTGTCGGGAACCTGCAGGGGGCTGAGGCGTTGACGCAAATTAATAGCGAGAACGCAGTGCACATGAGTGCAGCTCGATACGGTAGCGACATGGATAAGGACCTGTTCTCGACGGTCCAAGCCGCGAGAGGCCAAGAACGCCGAGCGCGTCACTCAAAGCGCCCTCACCGCACGCTGCGGCGTCGCGCGGCCGAGAACGGCAAGATTCGAGAGGCGTGGAAGGAGGTGAACAAAAAAATCGTCACACTTCAGGAGCAGCTTCTCCTTCGATGTCGGCAGCCCTAGTTCCTCGTTTTCTTCAGCTATTACGTTCGTTTCCTTTGTCCGTTATTTTTTTTTCTGAGTTTCGAGACGTCGAAAGCTGCGATCGAGATGCCGCGCGTGGTTTGAAGGCGTGCGCGCGCCGTCAACGTCTCGTTATTAAATTCGCGCGCCGTCCTTAATTGTCACGACGGCTCTTATACGGCATGTTCCGTCGGCGGTTTTAATACCCCCGAGCTATACGTCACAGCGGCGCATGAAGCGGCGTAAGAATGGGATGTCATCGCTCAAGTGCGAGACATTTAATCCTTTCCTGAATTTTTTTTTCTTGTGGTTCTTGATATTTTCGGAACATGAGTCATTCTTCGGCCCAGTATGTGCGCTTAGTATAGGCTGCTGCTGCCTCGACGACATCTCGTTTGATATCGTTCCTTCGTGTTAAGTGTCTAAGCTGTTGGCGACTGCTATCGAAAAGTGTCGGCGCTATATATAAGATTTCACTTGCTTCTGCGAGCAAGTGAAATAAATAAGGCGCCAATTTTTCTTGCTGCCTCTACGTGATCGAGTATGCGCCGATGGACAAGATTAGTGCACGCGGGATGGATGACTTTTGCCGATTTTATTTGTCATACCCTTTTCAATTTCCGATCGATAAACACTTGACCGACGGTTACTGGCCTACCCTGAATTAATTCACATCTGCCTTTACAGAATCCATGTAAGTCGAACCTCGATATAACGAAGTTGTACTTCCAGCGAAAAACTTCGTTATATCGCAAATTTCGCTAATTAGAGGTTTCGTTAATTCAATGGAACTAAGATCGTGAAATAAAAATAGTTCGTTACAACGCGAATTTTGTTGAATCGAGGTTCCTTCTATCAAGGTTTCGCTTAGTAGAACGCCAATGCAACGATCACCTCTAGAACGACATGACCTATATAACGAAGGATTGCTTATGCCCGCGGCGTATTCCTATCTTTTGTATGCACTATGAACGCCTGTAAAATGAAGACCACTACAATGAGTTTCCCATACAACAAATTATTTTGGCGACCCCAACGGCCGATTTGTTGCTTTACAACGAACGCAGTGTAGCAGTGCTGCCTCTGCCCTTCGCAGGCGTTGCCAAGGTGCGCCCTGCGCTAGCGTTAACGCCAGCGCTAGCGACGCACTTGACGAGCGTGCCTGTGTCGGATGGAGTCCTGCGGCATGGCTGCAGAAATCGCTCAACTCCTACGTTGCTTGTCGTAACGCACCAGCGGGTGCGACGGCTGGCGAGTACGTCGCAGTTGATGACGACGTCATCATGCAATCGTAATAACTGACTACGTACGACGCCCTTAAAGTCATCGAGGGCTGAAATGACTCGAATGTCAACGAAGGCAATAGTCGTGAAGATCCTGTAAACAAACGAAGAATTTTGACGGAAAGAGGGGCGACGTGTCTGAAATTGTTGTACACTACACTTCCGGTTTTCTGTGGACGCAATCTCCTGGAACCTAGCCTATAGAAGCTTCCCTGGAAAACGAGTGTGCCAGTAAAAGTATGGTGCTTTGTGTGTGTCAGTCTATGTATGTGTGTCGTCGTTTTTTTCTCTGTTATGTAAATGTGTTTATCAGTGCACGCATGATCTGTTACAACCGCATCCCAGCATTTGACTATTTCGTACTACATGAAACCTGCAGTCATGATGGGAGTAAAAGTTGCTCCCTTAATGGAGCAAACTGTGCAACAATTTTTTTCCGTAATATTCTTGGAAAATAATAAACAGATTATTTTGATGAAATTATAGAAAAACAAGCTAACAAAAACAAAATAGTACAGAAAAGATATGTTGCAAAAATTTCCGTACTTAATTTGCTCATTTGTTTCTCCCAAAGTTCTTAAAAGCCTAGCATCTGAGTTTCACCGTGGACCATGGTGCCTGACCCTCAGTGCTATAAGGTTCGCTGCAATCGCAAATTTTTCCAGACAATGTGTGCGCGAAAAAAAAAAAACATTAGCGGCTTATATCACTAAGTCTCTTGAATTCATGGTAAATTAAGATATTCTTTTGTTAAAGGGGGTTGCCCCGTTCTATTGTAAGCGGTACGATGCGCGACGTTTGCAGCGAAGTGACCTGTATAACAAAGGATTTCGGTGGTCCCGAGCCCTTCGTTATAAAGGCGTTTCACTGTAAACACGAAGTCTTTTCGAAATCAGAAGACTTTATGAAAAATTGCATCGACGGAAGGGCATTCATGGCCGGCTTTGCTTGTTCAGCTCATTTCTTGAAACAGCCAAGGTCATCGACCTCGAGAAAGAAGCATTGTAACAAAACTATTGTAGTTGCTCGACATTCGAAAACCAACGCAACATTAAGAACATTTTCTAATACACAGATATCCCAACGTTACAACAGGAAATTCTATTTAACGCAGAGCACCTTGTCGCACTATAGCCCACTTCGCTGTAGCCGGTGACCTGGCACGCGCCATCTAGTGGGTGAGTGTTTACACCACCCTGCGTTTCCCTCCCCAATCAGCAACCGGTGGTCCTCCCTCTGTCAATAAAGGACTTCTTTATTATCATACTACTTCATGAAGGAAATGTCACGTCTTTACAAGACCCCTTGACCGCACGAATGATGTACAGCGCAGTGCGCTGGTTACCCTCTCGGCATCATGCCTTTTTTTCTTTTTTTGCTTTATTTATGGCGAGTCAGTAGTCACACCCGCCCAGGTGTACACTGCATCCATTCGAATGAGCTCTTAACATAGGAGGCAAAAAGAAAGTATCACAAAGTGTACCGCATCTTGGCTCTGCCGGCCTAATCAAAGAAAGAAAGAAAGAAAGAAAGAAAGAAAGAAAGAAGAAAGAAAGAAAGAAAGAGAAAGAAAGAAATAGACGCCACCGCGCGACAGAATAGTGAGAATAGTGAGAGAAAAAGTGGTCAGTCGTGCAGTATGCTATATACAGCGGCCTCCTTGGCTCTTCTCCGGCGTGCGACTCTACTTTTCACACATGCGCTGGACTCCATGCAAGTGCGTCCATCTTGTGCGGCGGTAATTCGCAGCGCCGGCTCCGCGTTAAAAGGAGAACAAGTCTGCGGCGGCGGCAGCGGCGGTCGGAGCCGTATTGCAGCGCAAGATGTTCTTCGCGCCGGAGGCGGTTTTAAAACGACGCCGTCGGCCGAGCGGGGCCGGGCCTGCATTTGCCGGAGCGCTTCCGCGCTGGATTCCGCTTCTCCGCAGTGCTCCCCCTAAATGATCACCGCGCACGCCACAGACCAGCACTCGGTGCGCCGCGCGCCTCTCCCCTTTCTTTCTTCGCCCCCCATCTCGTCGTCCTCTTCTTAAATTCTTGTTCTTACGCTCTGCGTTCTTTGTTTCTCCATCAACTCCTTTTCCCCCTTACCGCGCGCGCCTCGGCTGCTGCCGAGGAGACTCCGGAGAAGCGACGCTTGCCGAGTTTCGTATATAGCGTCGTACTGCGGATGAACTGTGCGGTGCTGCTTCTCTTGCTTGCTGCAGTGCACGGGACAGACATACTTCTCTCCAGTTTACGCTCTTACTCGCCGCCGTCGTAACCCCCTCCCCCCACCTACACAATCCTGCGCGACGCGTTATATAGCGGAGATGGCGCGCCACGCACCGAAGATCCAGCTCGCACCGTTTTCCGAATGGCCATGAGTCCTCGTCCTCTTTCTTTCTTATTCCTTCTTCTTCTCTCGCTTTCCTCATTTTCCCTTTTTTTTCTTCTTCTCTTCGCGGAATCTCAAACGTGTCTCGGAAATATACATCCATTCCTCGGTCACTTACTTCTTCGCTTTTTCGTCATTTGTTGTATTGCTTTTTTTTTTTCGCCTACTTCGCCCGCCTGCCCCCTTCTTGTTGCTCCGCACTGCGTGCTTCGCTGTGCCGCTCCGCCAATCTGCCACCGCGATGCCTTTCGTGAGATGCGCCTTGTTCCGTCTTCATTTCGCGCTGCTCAGAGCGATTCGTAGCATACGCCCGCTCTCTGCTGCTATCTCCCACTTCCCACTCACCCCCCTCGTCTCTCTCTCTCTCTCTCTCTCTCATTTTTGTTTTATTTGCCTTATTTTGCTGTTACCCATGCATGTTGTTCACCAGCCGCCCACATTCTGGGTCGCTTTTATTAAGCGCCGTAGGTTGCTTTTGTGTACCACTTTTGGGGATCAGAGGGCTTTTTTTTTAGGCTAACCGTGCCGTAAAACGCGCCGAACACAGCTTATTACGACAAAACTTGACTTGGCAGATTAATTGATTGATTGATTGATTGATTGATTGATTGATTGATTGATTGATTGATTGATTGATTGATTGATTGAGAACAGTCGGGAAAACGGCTCTTGCGCAAGTTCCTTTAGTATTTTTTTTTTCCTTAAGCCCGCATGAATCCCATGCTTGATTCTTTTTTTTTTCTTTGGTTGCACGAGCCCTCACGTGAACATCGCGTTTATTTCAAGGACGAGAGTTAGAAGTCTACTATAACGTCAGCATCCAAACCATGTCGAAGCCTCGAACATTCGCTTCAGTATAGTCCTATATACCACGAAGTGGGCTGCGGTATTATTTCACGCAATATTGGTAAATATGACGTTATAAACGCACACAGTCTACAGTTTCTAATCAATCTCTTTAGTAACGAGCAAAGAAGCGCATAGCAAAGACCACTGCAGGGTCGACTGTGACAGCACGCACGTCTCCAATCACGTGTGACGTGTTGCAAAATAAGAGAACTGACCAATTGTCAAGTTGCTATCGATTTATTCTGAGCTTATATAAGCGCGAAATAAACGCGACATATGTACAGAAGAGCGACGCAAGGTCTATAAACGCTACTGAAGTTTTGTAAGATAATATATAAATGTACACGAACACAGAAATATATAATCGGGGCTCTAAATATGCTATCCGTGCATGTGCAAACTAGAATACAGTATGTCGAATACAACAACGTGTCAACATGTCTTATATATATATATATATATATATATATATATATATATATAGTAGTAACTGGATTTTTCAATGGGCCAAGCGGTCCACCGACCGAAACTGTTGGGTAAATAATAAACCTAAGATAACCGCGAAGTTGTGCTTCTGATTTTCCTATATATATATATATATATATATATATATATATATATATATATATATATATATATATATATATATACAGGGTGTTTCAGCGAACACTTTCAACATTTATTTAAGGTTGCCTGTGGCAGATCGGCCAATTCTAGTTAATGGGCTGGTCTACTCGAGGAGGGGGACATTACTTGCACAAAATATTGAAATGCATTATCGACTAATTAACAAAATTTGACGAATTAAGTTTTTAACTAATTACCTGATGGTCCATATTGCAATTGACAAATTGTTGCCGTGGAGATCGAAAGGCGGATCCACTTGGAACGAATTCTCGGGATGACACCAGTTTCGAGATATTAATTCCCAAACTTTGCGGAGAAATGCATTGGCGTTCCAGTTAATTTTGTGCTTCAATGCATAAAGCGACGTTTTGTTAAGAACTTAACTGGAACGCCAATGCATTTCTCCGCAAATTTCGGCAATTAATATCTCGAACCTGGTGTCATCCTGAGAATTCGTTCCAAGTGGATCCGCCTTGTGAACTCAACGGCTACAATTTGTAAATTGCAATATGGGCCATCAGGCAATTAGTTTAAAACCTAATTAGTGAATTTTGTCAATTAGTCGATTATGCAGTTCAATATTTTGTGCAAGTAATGTCCCCCTCTTCGAGTAGACCAGCCCATGAACTACAATTGTGCTATCTGTCACAGGCAACCTTTAAGGATTTTTGAAAGTGTTCGCTGAAACACCCTGTATATATACGCTTGTGCTGCGAATTATGCGATTGTTCGCGTTGTTGGCGTGAATGAAGAGGCACTGTACCTAAGGTGTGCCGGCGCGGCGCGGCCTAGCGTGGGAAATCTCTCAGTTTAAAGTTTATATAGTCAAGGAAGCCACTTGTTTATTAAGTTGTTTGTTTATGTGTCCCATATTCAGCATTCAGAGACAGCACAACGTTTTTCAACACTACCGTAGTCTAACACTGTGTTTCTATGACATCGGGTGGGCTCGCTTACCAACGAACTGGAGTAACCACTGGCAGGCCAGTGCCGTCGGCTGATCCCAAAGGCAGCGAGAAATTGTTTGTACCATACAGTAAGTGCGAAGGAGCCGATGAACCTCACTGACTGGCTAACAATGCCAGCACGCCAGTATATACACAGATACGACTTATACATGCTTGGCCCTCATTGTGAATGATGGATACGCTTCCGTGATTGGGCTTGTCCAATCTGTGTATTCGTCTCGCGTACCTCTCTTCCGCGTGTTGCGTTTTCTTCGCGATACGAAAGTCTCCCTGAATCGTATAAAATACAAATACGCCCCTGCATGCGAACCTCCGCCACCATGACCAGGCAGACATCGAATCCGCATTCTCGCAGCGTAGCCAATATTATCGGTAGCCACGTTCACCTGCGTCGACATCATTTAGGACAGCTTTAGGTTCAGTCGGTGGCCGATTCGCCGCTGTGCAAGAAAGAGCCTTCTCTCACAACGCGCTGCTGTCGTTTCATGTCACCGTAATGTTTTAGGGGAAAGCACTACTCTTTTGATGTGCGGTTCGCAAACTAACGCGTTAGTCGGTGTGCCGTAGATTCTTGGCAAAAGAGGAGCGCCACGTACGCAGTGCGGACGGGGCCTGTCACTCCTTCCTCCCTGCGTCGACGTCGAGCGCACGCATTGTTCTTTTAGCAAACCGCATGAGAAGGCACGGACGTCATGTATACCGTTGGCAGGCTTCGTATATAACGCCGACGTTCGCCGGCAAGATTGCCAAAGTCTATTCTCAGCCGGAATTCAAGAGGGGTATGCTGCATGGGTGTCGAAATCAACAGCCTGGAAGAGTGGCCACGCCACGGTCACGTCCGCGCCTGGGCCGCCGCTCAAATCTCAAGGAGCGCGCCAGTGTGCGCGCGGTTTGGCGGGATGCGGGGGAGCAGGATGGAGATCGGGGCAGCCCCGGTTGACGCCGCCGCCGACAGCCGCCTCCTCCTCCTTAGGTGCGCGCTTCATTTGCAGGTGCCATCAATTTGCATAATGAGTCGGTGTGCGGTGATTGCGCGGAACGTGCGCGCGCTCGCTGTCGAGAGACGTGGGCACGGCGCGCCGAACCGCTGCGCGTGCTCGCCTATATAGCGTGCCCTGCACATTAGTTGGATGCAACTTCGCGAAATCGGCGGAGGACGCTCGGAACGGCGAAGTCGATGGCCGCGTACGCGTGCGGTGACATTGCTTTGTACTGCAGTGCTCAAACAGCTTTGGAGTCTGGCAATTATGCAGATCGCCCGCGTGGCTCCTTCATTATCAAACTGCACGGTGTATATAGAGCAGCGGGAAGCGCTTTAACTGGCCGCCAGAGTTCAGGATGGGAACGTCATAATCAACACTGACGCTATTCAACGTTACAAAGGGATCTGTAAGCTATGAGATGTACTTTACCGTAATAGTTGGAGAGACTGCGCGTAAAAAACACACACACACACTTGACGTCCCTGGGTGTATTTTCGCGCCTCAGTATCGGCACTCCTGTTCCATGCGTGTCGAAGTAGATAGGGGGGAGGGGGTGTCAAGCTTTCTTTCTTGGGCAAAGCAGCAGGGGGCTTCAGTCTGTTTACTGAATGAAGCCACTGCTACTTGTGCAGCGGCTGCCGGCCACATTGGCCTCAACTCGTGGAGTAGCTTATCGTTAACTTGTAGGTCTGTTGCGCCCACGGGCCGTGACGTTCGCTAGAAAAGTCCACTTCTTTTATATACGTCGACGCAAAAGCACATAGAGAGAGAGAGAAAGCAAGGAAATGTAGGTAGGTTAACCAAACGGACGTGCTATTTGCTGCCTCGAACGGGGAACTAGAATGAGGGGTTGAAAGAAAGGAAAAAGCAAAAGAGAGAGAGAGAGTTGACGTGCAAAGTGGAAGACGCAAGGTGTCTACTATAAGCATCTTCGAGACCCATGTTTCCCGTTGCTCGTAAGACCTGGCTAGATGAGTATACTGACAGGATGATTTGATATTATTCATTTCTTCGCTAAGTGAAGGTCCTGCACCTTGAAAACCTAGAAAAAGTGCTGGCAAGCCCTCAGGTTGTTCCTTAAATTATAGCTCATATCTAAAACAGGGCGGTTAGGATGTTTTTCCGGTTATGCAATTACTTCCGGCGCATCCAGCTCGCAAAACATCGCCTTCAAGATCCGCTTCTGTTACTCAGAGACAACCATCGCTGGAGCGTGGATTCGGACGCCGCCTATTTAATATAACCGCTTTTCTACGCGCCAGCTATGGTTTTGTTTCCTAGACGGTGTATGTGTCCTGATGTTACCCCACATAAGGTGGTCGCGTGTGAGCAGGACATCGCGATGACGTTTTGGCACTCACTCCGGCTCCCTCGGTTCTGTGGTATGCTGCTCCTAACTGCATGGACCGATGTAGCAGCATATAACAGCTGTAGGCCACTGAGCGGCTGTCAAGGCGTCGCGACATCCTTCTCTCACGTGACCAACCTACGTGTTGTAACACCACGACCCCTACTCATCTTGCGAAACGAAGCCAAAACTGGTTCGTAGAACAGCTAGTACAGTAAATTATTTAAGGATCCCTCAGGCTTGCTAGTATTTTTTTTTTAATGTCTAGAATGTAGTGTCAGTACTTTTTAAGGGGCTGGGTTCCATGTGTTGCTGCCGTATTTCAGCACACTTCGGAAGGAGAAGCCCCGGCGCGAGCTGGTGACAGCTTTGGTAGAGCTGCACGAAACCTTGTATGTATGCGGGCACGCAGAGTTGGCGACACGGTGCGTGCGCCTTCGAGCACGCTTCGTTAGACAGCGTGGCGTCGCGGTCGCGGACCTAGCGAGCGAGGGAATCGCTGATTGGGCCACCAACCAAACTCTGTCCTTTCCGCGCGCGCGCGCTTACCTGGCGCTGCTCCGCTGAGTCGGCGTCGAAACCGCGCGCGAAGCGAACACCGCGAGAGCTTCGCTATACTTCGAGAGCGCAGCATTTCTCAGTGGTCGTGCCCGAACGTGAGGTTTCGAGAGGACGGTAGAGAGTGACAGTACTGTTTTCAGGCTGACGTCGCGATGGCAGTGTCCTATATTGGGCGCCTCGTTTTCGTAACTCCAGGACGGACTGCGTGGTTTCAAAGTTGAGAACTTGAGACACTTAGTAGATAGAAGCGCAAGCCTCCATCGCGGTGACACCACGAGTGATGCAAGCTGCGCTCCGTCAGTGTTACACAGAGAGCACTGGTGTACCTGAAACTCGTCGGCCAGCAGCTTATCAAAAGCCGGAAAGAGAAATGAGAAAGTTAGGAGAAAAGTTGAAAGTCCTCGACATAGCGCTCGACTAAGATCTCGCTGCAATATCTCCTGCAAAATGTTTAGCGGAGTTTTAAAGCATGTCAAAGGGGACTATAGATGCCCATATAAATGAACTCCACAAGTAGCGAGAACTGGACGAGTTGGAATATGTTCGTGATCTGTCAGCGGAACAACCAGACGAAGACGAAAAAGAAGAGGCGATCACTGGCGCTGTATATATCAACTGAAGTTTTAATGCAAACACCGGGTCAATATATACAACGCGGATTGCAGGCAATGGGGGAAAAAAACAAGAACTAAAATCAACACCTTGTGCGAAATAAATTAACCTCGCAGTGACTGCTAAACAACCGTCAGAAATAATTAAGACCTATTTTTAAATAGGGACACTCGTGGCAGACTACAACGAAACCAGTACCTTCTGTGTTCGACCATTCGTCCAGGAGATAAAGTCAGCCGGATGATGGTATACTACAGAAACAGCCAAGCTCTATGGAAAAAAATGCACCCCCCTTGAAAACTTCTCACGTCCTGAACTTGATAAGAATTTTTGTGTCACCTATGACAATGCACATACATATATCGTCGTTGGCAAAACTGGCGCTCGCACCTGGCTACCTGGGGAAGCAGTAATTTTGCTACATATGCGCGATGCACGCGCGACATTTCGCTGCTTTTTTTCCAAACTCGATTGGCGCATCGACTGTTCATGAACGAGCGAGCGTTGTTTCGTAATCGCAGAGCCTCACTTGTGTTTCTCCTCCACTTTGCGCAAAGTTTCCGCAGCCTCGCAGCACAGATTGTGAAATCAAGGCAGCATGCGACCCTGACGCATGAACACGTGAGCGAGTTGTTCCACTTTGCCTCGACGCCAGTCGAGGTTGAAGCGAAGACCCTCGATTTGAGGTGGCCTTCTTGCTAGCGTTACATGTTGATTTGATGGCAATAAACTTATGACTCCGAAAAAAGTTGCGTTGGTCCGTGAATTTGTGCGCTTTAAGGAACTCTAAACAAAAGCACTAATCAGTTGATGCTCACAAAATGTTCTTTAAGAACTCTAGTTAATTTCGTGGTAATATGTTGATTATTAGACGAGAAAATGAAGTCAAAGCTTCTTTTTTTCTTTCCATGCCAAAAATCATGAAAAAATCAGCTAGAGAGCCAGTAAAAAAAAATGTTACCCGTCTTAAAAAAAAAAAAGAGGATTGACGTGGTCGGTACCTTATAGTCCGGGACTCCGTTGGCGAAGGCTGCTGCTCGTGCTCTCTCAATGAGCTCTTGTTGGCTCTCGAGGTAAGAGCTGAACAGAGATGCCTCTCACCCCTCAGTTGTTGGCGTCTGATTCTTTTGGCAGGCCCATACCATGTGGTGAAGGTCTGACTTCCCTCCACAAAACCTACATTCCTTGTTGAAAAATCCTGGATCTAGTGCATGTAATATGCGCGGGTTGTTATAGAAAAGCCTCTGTAACTGTCTGAGTTTTTTTGTTTTTCTATTTGGCCTAAATTGCATTTGGTTTTCTCGATGGTGATGTCACGGGCATAGAGATCGTGCCGGATGCAATCGATCTCGTTCAACCGACCGGAGAGCCGGCTCATTGCTAAGTTGAAGAGCAGGCGTGACAGCATTGCTGTCACACCAGGTTGATACGCACAGCCCTGTTCTTCACGAAGCTTCGGACGTACGCCAAGATCCTTCGGCCGCGGTTGACAGCTTGTAGGTTTTCGAGGATCTTCGAGTGTTTGACATTGTCGAAGGCTCCTCTCAGATCCAGAGCAAGGATTGCCCGGGACGGATTCTTCCGTGGTCAGTCCTTTAAATCACCTCAAGCTTCAGCTGAAACATATGTCTTGAGTTGACAAATGTTTCCTGAAGCCGAACGTGGAGCGCGGAATCATTTCATTGTCTTCCATGAACTTGGCTTGCCCGCGCACGACGTAAGGGAGATGGGTCGTAGATTGTTGGTATTAATATCCTTTCCTGACTTGAGGATGGAGCTTACGTCAGCCGTTTTCCACGCCTGGGAGAGTTCGCCTTGTTGCCAGCACTTATTGTAATAGTCGTTAAGCTTCTCTAATTCTCCGATGTCCAAGGTGGCTAGCATCTTGGTTGTTACTTTGTCGTGGCCGGGAGCTGTGCTCTGCCTGATGTTCATGAGCGCCGTTTGGACCTCTTATATCGTGAAGTCGCGATAGAGTTCATTTATGCTCTCCTGTATATTCGATCGCGGCATCGGCGTCCTTGGTCGTACAGATAGATGTACCGGTTATTGAGTTCTTCTATCAGGTTGTCTTCCATGTCTTGAAATCCATGAAAGGCCCTCTTGAGGTTCTGTTTCTATCCCCATTTGCTTTTGGTGGGTCCTATGAGTCAGCGGAGCCGGTTTCATGTCCGCTTGAGATCTAGTTTCCCTTGAAGCGAGTCACATGTCTTGAACCAGCTGATTTTGGCCCATTTCCACGCGTATTCTTAGCCTGTTTACTGACCACCGCAATTTTGTTGCTCATTTACAGGTTGAGTTTTTGTCAGCGCCATCTCTCGACGAGGGCTTTCCGAGCTTCGCATAGGTGGAGGAGGTGGGTGACGACGGGGATTTCATCTGATGTTGGGAGGGTTTTGGTGACCTTTTTCTTTAGTCCCAGGAGTTAGCGGGCCCAATGATCAAAGTCAGCGGTGTCTGCTGAGGCGAGATCAGTGTCGCCTCCACGGAATCTTTTTCAGTCTGCGAGAGCGGCTCTTCCTCTCTGGCGGTGGTGTTTGGTACTTTCCAAACTGGTGAGGAGAATGAATTCGTGGTCGCTGCCCCAACTTTCACTGTTATTAGTACATTCATAATTCCTAGCATTTTTGACCGGCGTGAGGTCTGGGAACGTGTCACGACTTACACTGTTGCCAGCTCGAGTCGGATTCGGGGGTCCGTAAGGAGGGCGAGGGCCACGTCAATTATGGCCAACGCGAGTTTCCTGCCTTTCTTATCTTCTCTCTGATAGCCCCACGCGAAGCCGCTCGCGTTTTATCAAATCACCTACGATTACTAGGGGCACGCCGCCTGCAATTTTTACTGTTTTGAGAAAGACTGCTTCGAATGATCGAGTCATTCCGCCTCCGATGTCGACTGAGAACGTATGCGCCCCGGCTACTCCTACGATTGGAGAGGATTTTCACGGACGTATGTTCTATTTCTTCAGTTAATTCCAGATCAACAGTCGTTGTTGTGGATTCTTTGCGGAGGAGGATGCATGTGGCGCGCCCGTGCTGATGTGTGGAATGGTGTCGGAGTTTGGCATCGGTGTGTACATCTTGTAAAGCTATGACAGCCGGCCTTGAGTTCATCGCTTCTAGAAATTGTTATAGGGATTTCCTTTTTTTTTTTGACGCACCTGCAATTCCACTGTAGTACTTCTAATTTGGGCCGTCTATCCGTGATTGGACGATAAGAAGGTTCCCTTGATGTCTATGTCACATTCAGACTCTAGGTCGTCATCGACAACAACTCTACGCGTGCCGCTTTTTCCTACCAGCTTAGCTGCTTTCTTGCTGTTGGGTTGTGCTAGTTACTGTAGTTCGCGATCCGTTTCGATTTCGTGTGCTTGAAGCTTCTTGAGGATGGGTTCTAATAGCCTTTCGAACTGGCGTTGAAGTATATTCGCAATCATGCGTTCAATTTGGCCCTGTACTCCTCAATTAACTTGACTTCTAATCAAGCATTAGCTTGATCTAATCGCTGATCCATGCACTGTTCCAAGCGTGCCTCCAGGCAACTCTCATGTAGTGCGTTCCTTACCTGTATTTATTGTTTGTCACGCTGCGCCATTTTCAACGACCGTGAACGAGATCGAACTATATAGTTTCGCACGCACCTCTAATGCTTAAGGTTAACGAAGCGTTATATATATATATATATATATATATATATATATATATATATATATATATATATAGAGAGAGAGAGAGAGAGACGTTGCAAATCAAACCACCTAAATGATTTGCAGAGGAAGGAAACGAAAGCGCACGTAAAAAAAAAAAAAGAACTGAAGGGAACGAAGCAAGGAGCATGGTGTTCTTCTTAGCTATAGCGTTAACGCAAAATTAAAGGTACTGTGATTCTGAAAGCACTTCCCGCTCTCTCAAGGACACTACCTCAGAAATATGACAGTAGTAAGCACAAAATTGAGTTCACAGGCTATTTGATCCCAAACGATCTTCCCTAAGGCGAGTTTTAACAGCTGAATTGGAAAGACAAAGGGACACGCAGACAAGGACGTCACTGTCGGTCTCCCTTTGTCTCTTGTTTCATTTCAGCTGTTAAAAGTCGCCGGCCATGAACCAACTAGCTCAGATAAATACCATACTGCTCTTTCTTAACTTGAGGGTAGCTTACTAAAGCCCAGCACAATGCATTATATCATATGTTCTCTCTCCCACGTGCCCTTCCTGTGTTGCTTGCGTTTGTGCCTACTTTATCTGCTCATAACAGTTTCTTGTTTCTACTCGTATTTTATGTCTGCTTTGCCCGCTGACACTTAACAGAATGGGAGAGGGGGGGGGTGCATGTGTGTCACACGGTCCTGAGGAGATCGGACGAGTACTGCAGTAATTGAAGTCAAAAAGAGATGTCCTCTTTCGCCCCACCAAAGTACCGCACGCGGAGACGACAGCTACTCAACGCCTGAACTCACGCGCCGCTGTGTCTTCCGCGCAGCATGCCAGCGGCAGCGGACGGCATGCAAGAGTACGCACGGGCGCGCTGTTGCCGATCGGCGCTGCGCATAGTGGGCGACCGCTCGGCCGTGACAAAACAAACGCGCGCGTTCGTTAGGCATAACATCCCCCCCCCCCCCCCCCTGCCCTCCTCTCTACTCCTTTTTCTCCCCGCCATGGCTGTCTTCCCTCCTACAGGCGTCCATCATTAAGCGTTTCCTTCGAGTTTATTCGGCACCGACGTGCCCTTGCGCCGCGCGACACACTACGGTTCACGCATGCTGTTTACGCGCTGGCGAGAGTTTCATCGCTGCCTCGTTGTTGTCGGAGGGAAGCCGATGGCTTTTCTGGCTGCCAGGACTTGATTAATGCGAAAGTTCACACGTCGATGCTCGGCGCTGACGTATGACAAAAAAAGGTCCCACTCGAGTCTGTCGGTCGCAAACAAGGGCGGGAGGTAACGGAACGTAAGAACAAACATCGCGTACTTTCTTTCTAATTTATTTTACGTTTGTGCTATGGGTTCGACGGATAATATTTGTTAGTTCTTTTTTCTACCCAGTTTAATCATGGCATATATTGCTTCATGATGCGCAGCATGCCTTGCTCCTTTTTTTACTTCTCATCTCGCTATCTGCTGCTGCGCTCATAACAATGACTGTGCCGGCACCACTAACCATACAGTGAATGCAGGTTGCATTGTATATTCTGAAGTATATGTAATGTTTATTTGCCGCATACTTCTGGAAACTGTATGCCTTCACCCCTTTTCTCTCGCGTTGGTTACCTGTTGCATGTATCAAGTGCAACAGCTGTTGAGTATCTTTCACTTGCCTGTGGGTTTTGACTTCAAGATTGAGTGTGTTCGACTTATATATGTGAGTTTGCTTTGTGTTTGAATGTGTTTACTTTAGCTTTTTGAATCCTCTAGAAGTTCTGTTGGACTTATTTCTATGTTAAAATGAGTAGCCATGCACGCTTAAAGGCGCTAACATCTCCGCAACATCATGTATTTAAAATATCTATGCACGCCTGTGGTATCTAACAAGCAATCTTGTTAAGTTTTGCCAGTGATATCGTGAGCCGATGAAATATTTGTACGCTGATGATGATTCACTTGTGAGCTGGACGCTTGGACACTGTAAGAAATGCCAAAACGTAAGCGCTATCGAGGACTTATTCAAGCCACCCTTCATGCTAGGTTACCGATTCGTAGACACATTCATTTCAAATAACTTCGAAGTGAGAGAACTCGCTTGAAGCATCACCCTTATAGAATCACCCTTAATAGACCTCACGAATGACACACGAAGGGTGCCGCGCACTCATGTCATTTAGAATTCATCTGCAACGAAGTTGTCTTAGAGGTTGTGCAGTACCCCTTTAGTATGAGACATTTTTTCGTCGTTCTAACTGCAGGAATGATGGGATCGGAGTCAAATCAGTAGGTCGCTTCGGTATCAGGTGGAAGTCGTTACACAGCAAGGCGTTGACGTCTAGTTAGGGGAATGGTAGACAGATCTTTGTGGCATCAGTGAAAGAAAGCCATTTAGAAAGCCATTGCTTCCTTTGATTTGGCCAGCACGTGACCAGCCAGCCTGTGTTCCAGCCAATTTTGCAATATTTGAATATTTCGAGTGCTTTTGGCACCGGGAAAAGCGCGTAAAATTGCAAAGCTTGAATTTTCCTCTCGGAACGCAGAAAAATCCAGGAAGTACAAATTAAATATAGAATGGTAACCCGGTTGACATAGTTTTTAGCAGATTGCCTGAAAAAAAATCAAACTTTTTTTTTTTTTTTTTGCAAGAAGCTTCGTGTTCATGGTTATAAAAAGTAGCTTTGACGGTCGGCCCCAAATAACATGTGATGCATCATTAGATAGCTCTACGTGTCTGCTATGCACGTGCGAAGTTACAGAAAGGCATTGTTTTTTAAAACGCGAGGAATTATTTCGTGCATTTTAGTGTCAGGACCGGCTTTTCTCCGACGTGCGCCCAAGCTTGCCGGCCGGGGAGGCAGACGACAAAGCTGGCTTCGTCTGCAACGCAGTTGACAGAGAAACGGTGTCATGGTCTGCGTGTTATTGCCAAGAGGCGCACGCTCTAACGCACTGCAGCGTGTGCTTGGTGTGTGCCATGTGAACCGTGCATCCATTGCACATGGAATATCACGACATGTTAAATTCGTCAGGGAGTTTTGCAAAGTAGAAAGGTACGTTTCATGTACTTTATAGATAATATTTGCACTTAAGTAGCCATCAAATCCTAAAAAAAAGGCGCTCATATCGTTCACGCAAAGCATTTTGAAAGGTACGAGTATGTCACACTGCACTGCAGTGCGACAAATCAACTTGCATTGCGACATGCTGGAAGCAGGACACTTTGTGCCCTACTTCCTGGAAACCAAAGAATGTCGTAAAACGATGCAACTCGAAGACACCTGTATAACTACATATGTATAGAACCGAACCTTACATCAAAGTGAACAAAGTCTTCTGGTGTTGCGTCTTACCGCTGTTCGGCAACCTGAACATGGTCGGCAAAAAAATTCATATGTGAACTATTCAGGCTGATGCGCTCAGACGTGGTTGATGTCCACTTTTCGCATTCATGGAAGGAAAAAAGTATGAGTCGAGGCTGCGGCGCTTGACGTCGGTCGTCTTTGAATTTATAAGAAAAAGAAAGCCAGTCACAGTGTGTTGAATTGTTTCTCGGGCTCATTTTATTAATAATAATAATTGCTAGACGGAAAGGCTTCATATATTTATGCTGTCTGCGTGATCCATGTACGAATATTTCAAAAAATAATTTATCACGTTAAAAAAAATACTACCTTTTATAACTTATCTCATGCATAGCAGGCACATAGGGCTATGTAATAATGTATCACAGATACATTATACAGTCGACCACCGAAGCTACTTTTTTGACCTTGAACCCGAAGCTTTGTGAAAAAAAAAATGTTTCTTTTTTTTTTCTTTTTCGGGTGATCCACTGAACCTTCGAAGCTTAAAATATTTTCGGCTATACTATGTAAACCGCGCTACCATTATATATTTAATTTGTGCCTTCTGGATTTTCCTTCATGCCGAGAAAAACACTAAACTTTACAATTTACTTGCTTTTGCCGGCACCAAAAGCACTCGAAGTTTTCAAATATTTGAAGAATTGGCTATTTTGGCAGCGACACCATTTCTTTGTCTTGCTATATACACCACGTGAATGTCTAGATTGTAAAACATGCCTTTAAAAAATTGTTGGTGCGTTATAGCTCAACTGGGCAAGAACAATAAAATTTTGCCCTAATGCAGGAAATTTTTGGCAGTAAAAGTTCCTGAGCACTGTCGCAGAATTGTGTTACACTACACCAACGGACAGCAATTATTCGGAGGACAAAAGGCGCCCAAATTAATCCCAGTGTTTTCCGTCATGTGCTGAATTCATCATTACAGGGTGTCCCAACTATCATGCACCAAGATTTTAAAATATGCAAATGCCACTTAGCGGGATAGAACTAAGGTAATGTTGTTTGCGATCGCTTGGAGATACTCAGATTATTTTTTGCATTCCACCTAATGACATAATTAGTCTGAATCAACTTCTCAAATATTACAATTAGACTAAAGGGGTCAATGAGAAAATTGTAGAGCAACATGAAAAACTCCCGATACATCTTTCGGTTGCTCAGTACGTGCTACATAAAAGCTTGTTTCCGAGCGTGAGTGCACTGCAAAATTGCCGCGCGACTGGCCACTCGAGGCTCTTACGTGTATTCGCGGCCTTCTTTCATGCTCGGAAAAACACTTTTACGTAGCACGCGTTGAGCAATAGAAAGCTGTATCGGAAGTTTTTCAGATTTTTCTCCAATCTTTCCATTGACACGTTTCATCTAATTATAATAGTTTGAGAAGTTGATTAATTAATTAAGGCCAATTATATCATTAGGCAGAATGCAAAAAAAAAACTATCTGAGTACCCCCAAGTGGCGGCAAACAACGTTACCTTGGTTCTGTCCAGCTACGTGGTATTTGCATATTTTTAAATCTTGGTGAACGATAGTTGGGACACCCTGTATATTTTTTTCTTTATTGTCGTAGCACTACTGCGCTCAGATAAGCCAAGTTTAAAGCGTAGGAACACACAAAACGCGCTCTACAATTCCCTCGGCTCGCACACTCCGTCATGCACTTATTAGAGGACTCTAAAGGGAAAATCAAGAACCTGGTGACACTCTCGCTGCCACACCCTTTTCTGTTATTGTTCCTCCTATTTCTAATTGGCCTTGCGCATAGAGTGTCGGCGTTGTATATAGCTGTTTCTTTTTCTCTCTCTCTCGCTGCGTTGAGGTGTCCTTTCGCAAAGTGCTTCTCAGTGTTCGAACCTGCAGGGGTCATCAGTAGAGGGAGAGGCTACAAAGGCTTTGTTGCTGTTGCCGTTGTCTTGACCCAAAGTCGGGGTCCTGAAGCCTTAATTTTCCCCACCGAAAACTTCTTCGATGAAATTTAGAAGAACATAAAAGTGCGTGAAAGAACATGAACACAATGGAGAGACGAGGGCGGATGTTTATATATTCACTCATGCGCTAGACAAAGGCGGACAGGAACGCCTTTTCGCCTTTGTATAATGCCAAAGATGGATCACTGATACGAGCGCTATGGCATTTTGACAAGAGAAGCGCCTAAAAAGGTTAATGACAATCTCGCGTTCTTTTATTTTTAATATATCTCAGTCGCCAAGTCGTTCGGCCACTGTTTCAATTCTTAGATAAGGTACATGCTTCGTTTAAATACCCCTATAATGTCGCGATTTTAATGTTGAGGATCACGATCGATAGCATGTGTTGCAATTCACCAAAATTCCGCTCTTCTACATTTTTTTTTCGGTGGATCCTGCGCGGTGCGGATCCAGTGCAAACGACCGAATTCGAAATGTCGACTCATATTGGAATCATTTCCGGTATCTAAGTGCGCCGGGGCTTGTATCAGTGATTCGTATTTGGCAATAGAGCGCTAAAAAAGCGTTCCTGGTAGCCTCTGTAAATCGCATCTGTTTAGATGTGCGCAGCCTGCGCACTTCATATGCCTCATGATTAAGTTGTGTGAGTTTCACTTGTGCTTGTTCTTGCCGTCGTGTTGCTTTCATATATGCTAGCACAAATGCTAGCAAATGCTAACACAGTGCATTTCTTAAATTCGGGGTTTGGCAAAGTTTTCTGACGTGTGCTTCGGCAGACTGGCGTTGACTCTCAAGTTGGTGCCTATGGAAATTAGAAAATCAAGCGCTCGCGTTTTTATAATGTGACTGCGCTAACCAGAGGATGGTACCATCCTCTGGTTATCCACAGATAGGTATTAAACTAAGAAAGGACGCACAAACCTACACGAACATATATAGATATATAACCACTCCACCGTTCTCATCCTCTTAGCAATAGTAACCGAACACCAAGTTGTATCTGAATTTCAACAACGGGACCAAGGCTAGCGCTCTCCACTTAACTAGTGCTGCAATGCGGGCTTGTTTGGTGCGGCGCAACCAGAGGATGCGCGGCACTGGCTAAGCAACATGGCGCATGCATTGCAAAGGTGCCAACGAAATTCCGCCTTAACGAGGCTTCCCCGTATATATGGCCGCATACGAGCGAAGGACGTTAGCACAACAAGCACGTCTAGACTTGCTTCTCAAGTTTCTCGCGGAAATGGGCCTGGTGGTGCAGTTTTAGCTCCCATTCCCCGCAATTCCACCTCATTTCCCTTCTTCGTACCTAGAAGACAGCAGTCGAGAGGGGTGGGGTTGGATGGGGTCATAAACAACTCTGTCGCGTTGCGACAGGGGTATGTTGGCGTCCACCTGAAAGGAGCTCGAAACTACACAAAACAAGCGCCTGTCCAGCGTCTTTGCATCCTGGTGGAATTTATGCGCTTCGTTTAAAACCGCAAGCATGGCTCGAGAGGCTGGAGACGTGAGGCGTGTTTCTTCTACTTGAACAAGACAATAAACACGCTCCTTATAATTGCGTGCAGAGGCAGTATTCTGCAAAGAAGAAGAAATGAAAAATGAATGAATTTATTGACGAGTCTGACATCCTTGGTGTCTGTACGATGTATAACAATATGATAGCAAGCGCGCCACAAACGACCGTTATCGCATCGACCTTTCTTTCAAGAAGTGAATATGCAAACTGCGAAAATAGCGGGAAATAAATGCCTGCGTGCCGCTATTTGTTATATGCCGTTGCTTCAGTACCGTAATAAGCACAAAAAGCAAACGTTGTATTAGAAATGTTGCAGTTTCGCCCGAAAGGCGAAGCATCAATTGCGATAGCAAATTACTAGAGAGCTATACACGGAGTAAGGATAGTAGTTTAATCGGCTGCATAAACGTGGGCACATTCGCTTACTAACTGAATTAACAAGCACGATGTCAGCGCGCATAAGCAAACATGAATAGATCACACTTGATGACCGCAGACAACTACCGTCTAAACGCTGGCGTGAGCAAGCGCGAAGCAGCAGTGAGTGAAGGTTCGTGCGGTCTATCGCTTCAACGGAAACTGAGCGGCGAAAGCACAGCGCATACAAAGTTAAGAGCCGTGTAGAGATCGCTTTCAAGATACGGTACGCGCGACCGCCCGGTGCCGCGCAAAGTACAGAAGTTGCTCGCAGAGCAGAAGCCGCAACGCCTCCCTCCCGCGCTGCCTTCCCGCTTTCCTCCTTTCGCGTGGGAGATTGAGTCGCCAGTTCCCCTTGCGGCCGGTCACAAGATACGCATTTGGTGCCGCAACTAAACGTCGCCTCCCCTCCCTCCCTCTCTCCCATCCCCCCACGGCCTTTTGCACGACGGAAGACATTGCGTTTGCTCTCCCCCGTGCGTTCGCTCTCCGTGAAAGCACGCGTCCCTCGCGCGCTTTAAAGAGCATACGGCGCGCGGCGACGATTTTATTGCCCTTGAACTTTATGCAGAGTCTCACGGCGACGGCGACGATGCCGATGGTGGAATTCCGCTTGGAGTGTCCATATAATTGCTATCGCGATAATATATTTGAAGGTATAACGATTGCAATTGCAGAGAGAAAAGCTAATATATTTTGTGTATGGTCGAAATGAAATGATAAAACTGGTATTTTAAGACCGCAAAAGTGCGGCTGCAACATGAAGGGCACTAAGAGCGATGCTAGATCAGATTAGGTACCGACGAAGGGCCCCGCCGAAACTCTGTTTTCACTTATTTGGAGCGGGAATGTTGTGAACAAGTACAGAAAATATAATGCTGGCTTCCTTTTTCTGTTTTTAATTTGCTGTTTAATTTAGGAACAAAATCTCAGCGTTACCACGTCACTTCAAGGTAATACGTGGATGGTTTCGAGGCCGCAATATCTTTGGAAACTTGCTTGATTATAGATATTTGGTTAACTTATAACGTAAAGTAGTCCTTCATCGATAAACTAATATATATATATATATATATATATATATATATATATATATATACAGGGTGTTTCAGCGAACACTTTCAAAATTTATTGAAGGTTGCCTGTGGCAGATAGCCCAATTCTAGTTAGTAAGATGGTCTACTCGAAGAGGCGGACATTACTTGCACAAAAAATTGAAATGCTTAATTGACTAATTAGCAAAAATTTACTAATTAGGTTTTTAACTAATCACCTGATGGCCCATATTGCAATTTACAAATTGTAGGCGTGGAGTTCGCAAGGCGGATCCACTTGGAATTAATTCTCAGGATGACACCAGTTTCGAGATATTAATTCCCGAACTTTGCGGAGAAATGCATTGGCGTTCCAGTTAATTTTGTGCTTCAATGCATCAAGCGACGTTTCCTTAAGAACTTAACTGGAACGCCAATGCATTTCTCCGCAAAGTTCGGGAATTAATATCTCGAAACTGGTGTCATCCCGAGAATTCTTTCCAAGTGGATCCGCCTTGCGAACTCCACGGCTACAATTTGTAAATTGCAATATGGGCCATCCCGTAATTAGTTAAAAACCTAATTAGTGAATTTCTGTTAATTATTCGATTATGCATTTCAATTTCTTGTGCAAGTAATGTCCGCCTCTTCGAGTAGACCAGCTCATGAACTAGAATTGTGCTATCTGCCACAGGCAACTTTAAGAATTTTTGAAAGGTTTCGCTGAGACACCCTGTATATATATATGTATATATATTAGTTTATCGATCACTATATATATATATATATATATATATATATATATATATATATATATACTACGACCACAGAAAGCAAGTGCATGAGTAAAACGGTAATGGAGAATCGAACATGTTAAGACAGAAAGGGTCTTAGAAGCCAACGACGGAACAATAACAACTAAAGCTCTAAAGCTCCAGTAAGTTGCAAAAAAGGTACACGAAGCAATCAGGAAAACGTTGAAAAAATATATTATATTACTAACGACTTAGTACTTTCTATATTATTTGTTTCGGGTCTTTAAAGCTGACTATATAATCCTGGACGTCATGGCGGGTTGGTGTGGGAACTTCAGTTCGGCGCAGCCACGGGTCTTTCGTTCAAGTTTTGCTTTAGCAGAAGCGTAATTTACTATAACGCAACTTGATGTTCCGCTCATGCTCCTCGAAGAAAACGACATTCGATGCCGAGAAGGTGATCCAAGTCATAGGCGTGTCTATCGACTGGTGCGCGACGTGGCTGGGTAGGCTGCAGGGGTCGGTAAGAGAAGTGTCATGTACTCGTTCGGGCCGGATGGCTTATGACGCGGCCCCGTGGCGGGTGAAGACAGACACGTATACTACGTCTGCTCCTGCGGCAAGCGCAGTGACTGCTGGGAACGCCATTAGTGTATGCGTAATGGCAGCAACTCCGAGGAAAGTGCAGGGTTCCTGTTCCCGTCCAGGCGTTTCCCGCCATCTTGTAATCGCCAGCCGATGCAGCTGTCGGTTGGCAGTGCCAACGTAGCCAACATTCCAGTTCATCCATCTCGGGTATGCGTATAGCTGTCCGGTCGCCGAAACCGCACGACATCGGATCAACGGGGCTAGCAGGGAGTTCTCTTTATCTTGTCTATCGCCGCTCAATGTCCATTACGCATGGCACGATGCATGACGCGAGATCCACAAGGCGTGTAAAGTGCAATACATCAACCCTGAAGTGCGTGCAACATACATATAGGGATATCAGTGCTTTTTTTCTGCTTTTTATTCAGTTAAACGCAGCAGTGCCGTCTACTGGATCGGTTCTTTGCATATTGGTTGCGTGCATGGAGTTTCTATACAGGGTGTTTCACCCAGCATGCGCCACCTTTCTTTTTCTTATTTTTTTAAGGCTGATCCTGGATAAAACATGTCTTTAGCAATGACCTAAATAGACATTCGGTATTTTAGATGCGAAGCATCTTATATGGTCGGGGCTATGTCACTCCCTCCCTCCATCCATCCGCCGTGCGGCGTCCACACCCGCACTGCGCATGCGCATCCTCCTCCCCCTCCTCTCCTCTCCGGATTGCGCAACGAATGGCAACACCTGCGGCTCCGCGCGCGATAATTCGAAGCAGCTTAGGTTAGAGGCGCGACGGTAGGCGCTGCATACTCCGCTGGGGGGCGCCACTGTAGCTCGCGGTATAATGACGCGCGCTCCGCTCCTCTCATTCTCATCCCGCAACGCCGCGATGAGTGCCACGGACAGCGCCAGCGTCAACGCCAGTGTCAGCGCCGGGGAGAAGAGGGCTCGAGCCGCTGCCACGAAACGGGAGCGGTGACAGGCCGATTTGAAAACTAATGGGAACTTGAGTCGACCCCATGGCTGCTTCGCATACTACTCAGGGTTCCCCTACGGGAAGATGGTCTAATTTTTTTTCTTGCTTTTCTTAATGAACTTGTTTACGGTGAATAAATAGCTTCCTGATTCTTCAATTTACCGCAGATATACTCCAAGACGATGTTCATAGAGTTCACATTCGTAATACCTTCCTCACTCTCCTGCCTTTCTTTTGATCCTTTACCCCCCTCCCCCTCACGTAGGGTAGCCGTGGAATCGCCCGTGTAAGTGCCCCAGGAATGGCATGCTCCCTCACCGACGATGTGAATTAAACGTGCTACATGTCTAACCCAGTAGTAGTCGCATTAATGCGACAGTTCGTTTACCTCAGTGTGGCCACTGAACTCCTGCTAGCAGCTATAGCCTAGCGTCTAGTCTTTGGGACACTTTGGGACAGCGCCACGAGCCCTCTTCGAAAACCAAGTTATCAAGAACAGCAGCCAGCTACCGATTCTCGCGTCCACCTCGAAAAGAGGCGGCATGTCATATTTACGAGTGACACCGGTGAGACATACGGGTGGAAATAGCCTGCTCGCCGCGTGATGGAGAACAGCACTGCTATCACGCGTAAGTGGGAAATCAGTGCGAATTCGAAACATCGCAGGCTTTAAAAAAGGAATACAATTACTAGTAGAAAGAGCAACGTTAATGATTCTGCGTCGCAAATAACTAAATCTTGTCTTTAAGTGCCCTCTGAAACCCTCCTAGTCACATAGTAGCCGTAAGGATATTAATTAAGCGTGTAATTGCCTCCGCTTCGTCAAATTACCTTAATGTCTGTTCCGCGACGCCATGTTGTTCACAATGAATTCACCCTAAGGACGATTCCACGAGCGAATCAATGAAATTACCCTAAGCAAGAAATCTGACCGCTTGCTAAAGAGATTCTCAAGAGGGGCGTCAGAAGCAAACGACAGAGCTGACAAGCATGCCAGCGCGGACTAATGGTATTTTTGACGGGTCATTGCCCAGCGCTTCGGTGGCGCCATTTAGAGATGCTTTTCACAAGTATTGAGCACTTTGAAAAAAAAAATACAGCCTGTTTACCCCTTTATTTTTTAAAAGAAAAACTTATAGAGATGTTTTAGTAGTATAAGAGAGCGAGAGTATAGTTTGAACAGTTGGATAAAACTGGCTGCAGCACAAACGTTTATTGAGTGGTTCAATAAACAATTAATAATAAGCATATATTTCCGGTATAAATGCCTGAATGAAACAAACTGCCTTTTCTAGTGCACAGAACAATACAAATCTGAAAATTCTAAGCAAGAAAAGAGTCAGAGTCACTGTCAATGGATGAGGCAGTGCATGGAGCAGCATTGTTTAAAACATTGTGGGCACTGAGCTTGTATTGGACACAACTAAGCTTTCGAACTTGTTCAGCAAAGAGCTCTCTGTAAGCACATTTTTGAAGTGAGTCCAGTTCCGGTTGCATCTGGCAGATGATTGTGATATTTGCCGCCGATGGCATGCATGATCGAGATACGAACGGTTGATTTGTGCAAAGCCCTCGCAACCAGGTCAATGTATCCACATGTTTTACTGAGTAACACATTGCAGTCATTCACCCAGGGAAATATAGAGGTCGCTCAGGTAAATACCGGCAGGAAGGTTAACAGAAACGCAGACATGTAGTTTCTTACCCTATAGACTGATACAAACGCATGTAGTTTAGGTACAGTACTGGAATATTGGATATATGGATTGGAATATTGGACCCGCCGTGTCACATAGATCGTTTCTCTGCAGGCTGGAGTACCAGCTAAAGTGTTTTTATGGTTCTGTTGACGAGTCACACTTTTATTAGATGCTATGAATTCATTGCAGAAGAACGAACTCGGCTTTTTCTGTGTGGCGGTGGCGATCTGTTGTAACATGTGGGTTTAGCCTGGGAACAGAGGCCGGAAATTGCTCCGCCTGAGCGCACCTTATTGTAGTGTCACCATATATAGGGCAGTGCTATCGCACGTCCAGCTAAGCAGTATATTCCTAGAAATGCAATAAGACATGCAGCTTCCATGAGTGATATATAACGGACCCATCTGAAAGCACGAGGTGTTGCAGGCATGCATGCAGAAAGTGTTTTCTTCTGTATGTTCTCAAGATGATGCCTCCCTTTAATCACGTATCTCCCTGTACATGTCAGCATGATTATTTAAGACGGGACGATGCTCCCCTCGGCACTTCAGGCAACGAGACACGCAGGCGATGTCGAACACTCTCTGTAGTCATGCCCAAGCTACCTTGTATTTAACTCATGCGCTGTGTTGCGCTGTGTTGGCGGTGTGTTGCGGTCCGAGGTTATGGCGCGTCGTTTCGTGACATCTATTGAACTCCTCGATCGCTAAGATCACTCAAAACAGTCGCACATGCGCAGCTTCGGATTACAAAGTTGGACCTGTTGGGCGGCGCTTAGTAAAAAGAGAACGCTTGTGCATGGCCTCCTGACTTGTATAACCATACACTGAGCGAGCCACGCCGCAAGCGATATTCGTACGTACCTATACATTTCCCCTTCTCATTTCGGTGCTATACTATGCGCAGTTGGGTTCTACTACTGTACTGTACTGTACTGTACTGTACTGTACTGTACTGTACTGTACTGTACTGTACTCTACTGCTCCTTCTAGAGCGAAATTGTGACTTTAACTTTATATACATAACGCTTGAAAAAGCTGTCAGAAAAGTGGGAATGTTTCTTTTTTTTTTTTCTTTCTTTTATGCAACCCTTACATCTCCAGCTCCACGACTGTGCCATATGAGGTATCAGTAAAGCTGTATTATGCGGATAACATGCAATAATAGCCTTAGAATAATATTGAAGCGGGCTTAGTGTGGTATAGTAAAGCTAAGTTGCTGCTTTTACGCGGCAGCGTTGCATTCGAGAGCTCCCCGTCAGGACTGGTGGATGATCGCAGCAGCTGTGCGGGTAATGCCAGTCATGACAGCTGCGTCGGCAACTCCCCAACGAGTTCAATTTAACAGAGAGCTTCACCGTCGTTCAAAGCCACCGCAAGCACGCTTCCTTTTATGTTCGTTATAAAGCACTGCCGACTCCTGCGCGGTTGCTTATGAAACGAAAGAACATATTATCATTTATATATAAGATAAGATATATAGAAAGTGAAAAGACACTCAAGTGAAAGCAAATGATTCTCCGTCGTCGTGTTAGCTATATTTACCATTGGTTTATTCTAAAGATGGGCAAACAGGGGGAACACCGACGCACAAGGGAGAGCACGAAGCAATGCTGAACTACCACATTAATTTTCTGAATGTCGAACTTTTTTTTATTATTATTAGTTCCGACCACCATGCGTGCTCGGATCCGTAGGTTGCTTGCTCATAGTAAAGTGCGAGCCAAGAAGTTAAGTTTGAAGCTACATGGTATAATTCATCGGGTTTATCGTCAGAAAGCAACGCAGTAGCTACACCAAAGTGTGTTAGTTGAAGATTGCTGATTAATTGTCAACGCTTTACGTTATTTAACGTGCATCCCAAGCACGACACACAAGCATTTTTGCATTTAGTACCGGTCGGACTGCTGCCACTGCATCTGGGAATCCAACCCGCGACCTTGCGCTCGGCGGCGCGACGTCATAGCCGCTGATTCACCGCGGCGGGTGCCAAGGTTTCGGCAAAGGGACAAGGGCGGAGACAAGTCCTTGTGTCGAAATTTTGGCTCCATGCTTGAGGCTGCCCTAGTTTATCAAATGAAGGTAATGAAGTCATTTGGGCAAGTTAGTGCATTTTCGAAGGTCGAGACTAATTTAAGCGCAAGAAACATATAGCACAAAGAGCTAACCTCGACTGGCATTTATACTGATTACACGTCACAAACTTTATACTTTGCGAATATCGCCAATGCCAGAACATCGTCGCAGTTACACATTATTTAAACGGACATTCTTTGACTGCACGTTCCCGTCTTTGTTCGCCCATTGTTCAAATGTTTGCTTCGAACGTTCAGGGGGCATATTTTCCGGCAGATACTTCAGACAGTTAAGTAATCATGATACGATATACGTGTGAGTCTGTGACAGAATTAACGAACGTGGGATGAAATGCCGTACAGCTTTCGCTATAAGGAATAGAGCACTTCCAGTGTATTAGATATTGACCGCAAATGTGTGATCTTCAGATATGCAGATATATCTGTATACAGTGTTTCAAAGGGGTTCCTTGGTCCGAGCACGAGCCTGGTGGCCAGGAGTGTGACCAGGGCGCCTGCACAAGCGACTTCTCGCTTGTGCAGCTGCATCCAATCAGCAGGGGCCGAAATGGACGGTCCACTAGGTGAATCGTTGCAGAATGCCCCCCCCCCCCCCCCCCCCCCCCCCACGCCCCTGGTCGACGACCACAGGCGAGGGTACTATCTGACACGATAGTCGAGACGACGTCTAATAAAAAAAAGATAATAATAATAATAATAATCTGGGTATCTCGCAGTGCGAGAATCAGCGGAGATGAAACACGTCGACGGCTTCCATCACAATATCAATACCGAGGCGCTGTTGGTATCGTGGTACCGTGGTATCGTGGTTGTTATCGCTGGTATCCACATCCAATATACATATATTTGCTGAGAAGTACAAAACGGAACGTTTGACGTTTAACGCGTCTACTTACACCTCTTACAAGGACATGATCAACTGCAGCTCCCACTCGAGGCGTTTTCAAGTGCCCCGTTGGGGTCGCATTAAACTATACGAGCACCGTTTATGACGTATAAACCAGCCCCTCTACGCGAATGTCTAGTAGTGAAAAACTCTTTCACGCTAACGTCATATCTGTTATTCGTGCCTCAGCTAGGTGAGCGACACCAGTACGTCTACTCGGCGAGAGACTGATGCCAAACTTGGAGAACGAAGGAGGGAAGCTAGGTTCGGATGATATACCTGAGCGACTGAAATGCGATAGCATTATCAGGATTGGACGAGCACATATGCCTTCGATTGCACTGCCTCCATGATCGACCCGCGTTACAAACCGCATTAAAATCATTCCGATGGCGCATATATCATGCAGTGGTGTCGTGATCAGCCCCCCAAATCACAACCTTTGATTACACAGCCTCTGGGATCGGCCCAGTTTACGATCACATTGCCTCCGAGATTGGCCGACTTTACTCGGCGCAGCAGACGACGAAACGCCGAACCCCGGGGCGGTAGTCAAAGAAAAGTTCGCTTTAAAAGCAGGACGTGTATGTATACATCTCTATGTAAGGAGCGGCCATCTCAAACGGCTTTTGAAAAGCGAAGGCGCTCAACCAACGAGCGCGTCAGCTTTTATACTCTCTCGGGAAAACTCTCGGCCGCAGGAGAAAATCATAATCGAGCCGTAGCACGCGCGCTGGGTGCTTCCCATCCGGGCTTGTAGCGATCTCGCCGCCTCATTGCCGCCTAGGTTCCTCGTGCGTCGAGCTAGCACTGTCATTGTCCGTTAGAGGCATGCCTCAACTTGCCTTCGCCGTACGCTTCGCGCGCTTTTTCTATGACACACATCTGGGAGCAGGAAGAACGTTCTCGACTGGTACAAACACGCGCGCACAGACATCTTCGCGCGCGGCCGCGATTATTCAAGTGCCGGAAACACATATGGCATTCGGCGTTTGGAAGCGCTGGAAATGTCTTCAGTGTCCGAGCGATAAGTTTGAGGCTCAATTGTAGCAGTTTTCGGCTGCGTAGAAAGAACGTTCGTCGTGGACATGCGATCCGGAACAACGGGATCTGCTGTCGCGCGGAATTATGGAAAAACAAGGAAATCGCCTAAGCAACATCGTCTGAGACAGCAACCTCGCAATGGAGCGATGATTAGCCCCACCGTCCGTGCAGCCGGCGCTGAGGCATCTCTGCTGAGACCAGGTACATCGACGACTTGCAAATTACAGAGCGAGATGACCACGTGGACGAGAATAAAGATGAACACGGGACAGGCGCCGTCTTACAACTGTTTATTATTGGAAAAACGACAGAAATGTGTAACACCTACGTGTGTCTGGACAGCTATAAGGAAAAGCGGGAAACACAAAAACAAGTAGAAATCAGGAAAGTTGCCAGGGCAGATATTCGATCTTTTTGTAGGATAGGGCGAAAGGTGTCTAGCTTATGAAGCAGTTACTAACATCGAGCCCTAACATAGAGTTACTAGCCTTGATGATATGTAACGATGTTCATGCCCTCTGATTTTGTCGCTGGCGCCCCACCTTTCTCGACGACGCAAGTATGTTGGCACCCGCCGCTTCACCTGTCACTTGAGGACGGACAAGTGCAGTGCATGGCTCGAGCGGCGAAGGCGGATACATTATCACAGTACCCTGAAGCCACCCGCCGCGGTGGATCAGTGGTTAAGGCGTTGCGCTGCTGAGCACGAGGTGGCGGGATCGAATCCCGGCCGCGGCGGCCACATTTTCGATGGAGACGAAATGCGAAAACGCCCGTGTGCTTGCGTTGTAGTGCACGTTATAAAGAACCCCACGTGGTCAAAATTTATCCGGAGCCCTCCACTGCGGCGTGCCTCATAATCAGAACTGGTTTGGAATGTAAAACCCCGGAAAGAAAAAGTACCCTAAAACCGGCAAAACCTCAGCGCGTGGAGTAAGACCTAACGGTGGGACACTTCTGTAATGTGGTGCATGTGGATGCGCGTGCCAGTGTCAGGCGTAATTCAATGGTCGGTAGACAAATATATTAAGCTTGGCTAGTCTATAGCTCGACTTTGTGGCCTTTAGGGCGTCCTCCGTTGAGAAAGACCAAAAGCCAAGCGACGAGCCCTCGCAACCCCGACGATGTCTTCCGCATCGTACCGTAACGAGCTAAGCCCGATTCCTAAACCCTCCCAGACTTCCCGAAGTCATGCATTCACAGGATTCTTTCCTTCTGTATTCTCGTCACTTTATACTTTTCGCGGTTAACATATTGTATTTAGCAAGTTTAATTATCTTCATTGACGGCTGTGTGCAATGGTACCGAGGCGTGTTTAACCCTTAGTTGTCCACCTACGTGATCTTGGAGCTTCCATCGCGTTCTTTCCTTTTCGTTGTGTAACCTGATACTTCAATTTATAATCCTCGTGCTACATTTTGAAAGTTTCATTTCGTATCTGTTATGTGCTTTCATTAATTGATAATGTGTTTATTATTTAGCTTCCCTCATTACGTGAATCAGCGACTGCATGCTCGGGCGTGGACCTATATATAACTGCAAAAAGTCACTTTTTTTTTTTTCACGCGCGTATTGGAGAACAACTCGTCGTTCCATTCCCTCTGCGCCTCGGAGAGTGCACGTGTATAACCACCGCTGCCCACCAGCAAACAAGCGTATTTTGACTGGCCGACGCTTCTATTCCAAACAACGTCATGACGATAAAGCTAACGCGATAAGCGTCACTGGCCGAGTGACGCAATTCATCCCTCTTTAACTCACCACGTGAACGGGGCGCTACTGCGTGACGTCACTGTACTTTTACCACCAAGAGCTTGCCCAGTTGCCCTGCCTCGTCCAAGGTGGCGCTTGGCTGGGCAAGTTTGCAAAGAATATATTGGTAATTATGTTGCTCGCCGTATGAGTCGTTCCAAATGATTTTTTTTTTTGCTAGTCCTGCAAGAACAAAAGCGATTATTTCGCAGAATAACAGAAAAACTGAAAGTCTTTGTGTTGATTCACAATGAAGAGTTGCGCGAAAGAGGACATCTGAAGTGATTTGCTCTTGTGTGACCCCCTTCTGTGTCCCATCTGATATAAGGACGCATCAAACGATGTACAAATTCCAAGACTTTGATAGCTTGATGCCGTCCAGAAGGTGTCTATATAGCGCTGCATATCGCGGCAAGGCAAACGGTCGCGGGTTCTATTTCTGGTCTCGGCTGGCGCAACGCGGATGCACCAGTGTGCCGAGATGTCGGCGCTTGTTAGACAATCCAACGATGGTTTACAGTAGTTTAGAGCTGAACAACGTCTGAGGCTTATTTCTTTGCGCATCTTTTTGCTTCCTTTTCCCATGTATACTCGCGAGCAAAAGTATAACGACCACGGGCATCCATCAAGAAAGAAACAAAAAAGTTTTATCGCACGCAGAACGCGCGTTTGTTCTCCGCCGTGCGTTCACTCCCCGTGAAAGAGCGCGTCCCTCGCGCCCCTTTCACTCGCACATACAGCGTTCGGCGGCGCGCGGCCACGATTTCATCTCCCATTGACGTCATACGGAACCTCACGGCGACGGCGACGGCGGACGGCAGAAATCTGTCTTTTGAGTGTCCATATAATTGCTATCGCAATAAAAAAGTTTTTAGCGCACAACACGCACTACAGTTTACACGGACTCCCGAGCGGCAATTAGAGCGTTCGCATCGGGATGATAGCCAAACAGGCAGCCAGGATTCTCGACGGCAGACCCCCCCTAAGGCACTATCATCACATAGTCTGGTTCCCAGCACACATGGGATCAGAACGTATTACCGGGTCACCTGAACCCCACTGAGATAGCCCACGCCGTGCGCGAGGTTTCATATTAGCCGTGACGGGATGGTGTCCAGGTGAGTCGGCGAGAGCTCTTCACAGTGATCCCTCTAGTTACTTTCAAGAAATCACAGTATAACGACCACGGCATCATCAAGAAAGAAACAAAAAAGTTTTTATCGCAGCTCCGCACCTTGGAATTTCTTCAATACATGCATTGGTCGAACACGTGCACGTATAGTTATACCATTCGATTTCAGCCGGCATGTTTAGAATTGCTCTTTAAACTTTTACTACCTCTGTGTCACACGTGTACGAGATGGCGTTCATGCCTCACTGTTGTTGCTATTTATTGTTCATAACGCATCATACGCGCTATGTGGTCTATAGCCAGATGCAAGGTGCTGCCAACCTATCTGCATCTGGAGCCCATCAAGTTAACCTTAACCGCTTATATATACTTACTTCTCTCAGCCTAAATGTAAGTCACGTAAACTCTAATTACGCGCCGAATCAATCACCGTGAGCGATATCAGAACGAGCCGGAAGGAGGCTTCCGCACGCGCGGGCGTTTTTCGGGCGCTTGGCGCAGCTCAGCTCGTCACGGTGTTTGCGCCCAGCCCGAATGCGGTGTTCGCGAACGGGCTGGCTGCATGAATAATGCCTTTCCAGCGGGATTGTTTACAAAGCTGGCCGGAACCACTCGGGCCGCCTGAATGTTTGATCCGCAGCGTCTAATGGAAACCTAATGCAAAATCGAAGCTACGCAAACGAGAATGGGTTCCCGTCGTGCTGAGCTGTATCGCGCGAGAGAGACACACATGTGCTTGCTTAAAGGGCCCTCGCAATGTGTTCGTTGGCCAAGCGCCCCAATATGTGTGTCACTCTTATGTGAAGCACGCCACATTTGCTAACTCGTTCGGACCATTCTGTTACACCATTGCGTTTGATTCCTTGGCGCTCTTTGGCCATACCTGGCCCTTGCGCCACCAAGACACTATACATCATCATCATACCTTTACATTTCTTTACAGCGCGAATTTGGTTGCCGGGCTCGGCGGCAGCGTTTCTAGTTAGTAAGGGAGTGTGGAGAAGGAGGGGAGGTTGCAGCTCGTGAAGCGAGCTTTAGTCGGCGACGCAACAGATGCCAACATTTCCAATGCCATCAGAATAAATCACTCACTCACTAAATAAACACAGGCAGACGAAATTCATCCACAGACCTCCGCTCAGCTAGCCCAGGTTTTGCTTTGTGACGTAAACCACCGTCTAATGAGTCAACCCTTTAAGTCATAAGGGCCCAGTCCAGGATCGAGCGCCACTCGGACACACAGGCAGGACTTGGCTGTTCTATTTCTTTTTTTTTGTTATTTTTCGCACTTGCAACAATATTTACATTCATATTACTGAGCGATTGCAACGTTAGACGCGAAAGCTTGGCAAAATCGAGAAATTCAAATCAAGATTAAGCTAGTGAATGCATGATTTATGTTCATTTATGAAAAGTTTCCCTTATGAACCGGCAAGCACAGAAATATCCGTTTGCAGCAATAATCTATCGCTCTTTACGCAGCAAATAGACAAACTGTTGTAAATTAAACTCAAACGATGGTTGAAACTTGAAACACTTTCTTTGAACAACGCCAGAACAACTTTGCCTTTTTATAGGCTGCTCCCGGCATTTTAGGAGCCTGTCAAGTACAAATACTCGACGTTTTAGGTTCGTTCCCACCTTTTCAATATATTCCACGCGCACACCTGCACGACGTTAAATTTCTCGCGGAGCGCGCAGCACCACCGCCCACGCGACTAGGCGAGCGGCGAAAAACAGCGCCGGCTCCTCTCCCTTCAAAAACGAAACAAGCGGCGAGCGCGCGCCGCAGCATGATTTCCCGATGAAGAAGCTTCCCAAAGCGGCCGCGAGGGCGCGACTGGGTCTTCCGCACGCACCCGGACGCGGCGCAAGGATACAATGCTGCCTTGCGGCGTAGAGGTAATAGTTCTGCTGTAATCAACGAAATAAAGCACGCATTGATCTTGGAAATCATTTACGTATCCTGTTTACTGCTTTTACTTTTTTGTTCTGACCAACTGACGCTTTTCGCAGTGGCGCGGGGCGCGCACTATTTTTTCTCTCCCGTCCGCCGGCCGAGCGGCGGATGCCGACTGATGCACTCCGACGCTTAGCGTGCAGGTCGACGCTCACCATCACCTCCTGTCCTTTCTTGTTTGATACCCCTGCTCTCCCTGTTAGTTTCCCTGGTCCTGCCATTCCCACATAGCCCTTCTTGACCGTAACCAAGGTATGTCCCGAGTTTCCATGACCACGTCTTGGTTCGTTGTTTCCCTTTCGGTTGACGCTTTCTTGATTTCTGTCTCACTCACGTATGCCGATCTCTCTTCAGTGCGCCGGCTACTTGGCTGCGTATTTTCCCTTCCGGTGACTTTGTTTCTCTGAAAAAACCCTCTTCTGCTTCGCCGATCGTGCCTGTGCGTGTACACCCGCTGTCGTTTGGCTCGCTTCTTCTCTCGCCTCTCTCTGCGCATAATTGTGTTTGTCGCCTCACCTTGATTTTTCTCTGCGAGCACTATCTCCCGTGTCTCTCCTCCCCTCCCCCCGTCCTCCACCCTCCCCGAAGCCGACGAGCGGAAGCGCCGGTTCTCGTGTGGCTTTTATTTATTTTTTTCGCTCCCATCTCTTGACCAACCCCCCCTCCCACCAGCGCTGCGCGCTAAGCAGTCTCGTTATATCTGTCGAGCGAAGTTTGTGCCGAAAAAGAGCCGCGGCCCAGCGGCCGCCGTGACGTGGATAAGCCTGGCCGCGACGTCGGATTAGGCCTCTCCGGCGTCCCCCCACCGACGACTTCCCTGAAGGCGCGCCGACGAATCTGCTCCGCCGCCGCGCATGCGCGCTGTCGGCTCTCCGGGCGAGGGAGGATGGAAGGGAGGAGGAGAGACTGTGGAGGAGGAGGGCTGGCTACACAAATGGCCGCGCCGGCGCGGCTTTTGTTTTGCGGGAGTTGCTTCCTCTCACCTGGTCTTGTCTCCAGGGTGCACACTACACACACACCTAGAGACTGGATAGCGCACGGGGCACGAATCCCGCCCTGACTTGGCACCAAGCACTCGCACCGACCTGTGCACAGCAGCGCCTTTTTTGCTGTTTTCGTTAACACGTTCGAGCAGCCGCTTGTATGCGTGCTGCATAAGCGCGAAGGATTGCAGCGTGCGTTTGCACGGAAAGGGCGTTGTTTGCTGGCGGTGCGGGTTTGCTCTGTGCCGAGCGAGCACGACATTCAGTCACGTTCTTGTTATTTTGTTGTTCCTTTTATCATTTGAGTTTGATGCTGTGAATGTTATTTTATTCTGGTATCCCACTGTTTTGTTGTAAAGCCGTAGTGTGCCTGCGTTTTAATATCAAGCTGCATGTGCATGACGTGCATCTTTATTGTTAGTGTTATGCCCGCGATGCCTTGTTCATTAATGTTGTGCTTGGGTCTTTAAAAGAAGAGCGTAAAAGAAAGTGCGTTATCGCAAATTGTAAAGGTTATGCGTAGCACGTGGCTGGTATGTCACATGTCGTTCTCGAATACATGGATCATTTTGAAAATCGTAATTGATTAACGAATGAGATGGGGAGCATTGCCTAACGCGCGTAAACCTTGGTGCCACATTGATTTTGTTTTCATTGTCCTCCGTGGCTTGCAGTGTTTGATTTTCGATGTCGCGAATGCAGCATGATAAATTCTCTTCGTGTAAGCGACCTAATGGTTTCCAATAAATTCTGGGTGTGTTTGTGTAACACTTTCTTTTCTTCTGAGGTACTTTACGTGTTGCACTGTCATTATTCAACACTGCACATACGGCGACACATGGTGGGTAGGTCTGTCGTGACGCGCGAAAGAATTTTCAAGACTGTGTTGTCCGTTTACGTTGGTAGCACCCGCGTCATTGATCTGTTGCTTTCGAGGGAGGGCAGATGTATACGTAGTACGGTGCTTTTACACGTGAGCTAGATGATATAGCACTTCCGTTAGGGATAATTAGTTTGGTAGTTGTCGGGGTTGCATGCACGTTTAAGCCGTAGTTGTCTTGCACGAGACAAGCAAGGGAAACTCGTTAAGTCTGCTATGGCAGTAAGGTTAGTCCTGTCAATCCTAAACCAGCACGAACAACTCTGGCAGAGTCATTGTTACATTTAAATCGTTATTGTAAATACGCCGTGTAATTAATTTCAACTTGGGCACATATGCTTTCTCCACATACTTTTTACTCATTTTTTTTAAATGTTTCATACCTTGCTTTCTGCAAAGGCGTGCAGTATATTTTAATTCACGTTTGCTATGATGGGGTTAGCCCATATTTTTGAAGAGGTTAATTCTATACATTAGCACTGCACCTGTGTGCATATTTTTTAAACACGACGACAAACCCACGAGAGTTAACATGAAACTGGCGTGAGCTGTAACGTGAGCAGGGGAAAGTAGCACGAGAACGTGATACGTGGGATTACATGAAAGGGTCATGTTCTACCCTTACGTATTGCATAGAACGGTATATTGTTCTCTGCATACCGTATGGCTAAAATGTACGGCCCGTTAATAACACTCCAATTGCGTGTTCTATGAGTCAGCGAGCGGAGAAGCAAGTAGCCGTTCAGTTTGTGCAAACGTGTTTGAATTTGAGCACATTAAACGTGATGTTAGTGTCTTTCGAGTAGTACACATCGTGTTGTGGGGTTAGTGTAGTTAGTGTTGGTTCTGTAACCTAATTGCGAAATGGCTACAAAGGTATCAACTGTTGAGGACCACAGGTCTCGCGTACAGTTTCTTTAACGTGTCCGTACCTCATATCCCGTCAGTAAGGAAGAAATGCGCTCTAGCGCAAAGGCGTGAGGTGTCGCGTTTTTGTTTTCCCGTTGTTTCTTCGCCGAAACGCTGACCATGCGCTTTGCAACCTTGTAAAAGATGGAAGAAGCCCGGGCGTGTTACACAGCCGCTGACCTGGCGACCCTGCGATAGGGCCGAGAGCCAAGTAAAAGTGAGAATCTTAGTGCAGTCGTCGACGGTGCCGATCATAAACGCGATAATCGTTGTGGCGAGACGGGGCCGTCATCTTGGGTGATGCGCAACGAACGGGCCTCTCTATAGGGCCTGCTTCTGCGACAGCTCCTGACGCATGGTTTCTAGATAAAGGTGGCACGTAGAGAACGTCATACGCGGCGAGATGGAAATGTAGCGATGGGGGGAAAAAGAAAAGGGGGGGGGGGGGTGAACGTGAGGGTGATTTTACCTCATGTTGTGAAGTTTGAACGATTTACTCACTCAAAGGGCTACCAAGGAGGGATATTTAGCTATATTAGAAGGTTACCCGTTTGCAATAGCAAAGCGGGCACTTTTACTCCGAGAGGAGTCGGTGTAAGCCGGAAAAATAACGACAGTCTATTTCAAATAAAATAACGGATAGTACGGAAAATTACTGCTGACCGCACTCAGCTGCCTATAGCTACGTCTGCAGACACCTGGGGCAGTATTCTGAAACGTTCCGCTTCGACGTTAGTTCGCCTTCAGGCGAGCGCTGATTGGCTGCTTGAGCAAAATTGAATGACGTCGGGCTCAACCAGCCAATCAGCGCGCGCCTGAAGGCGAAATATCGCCGAAGTGGAACGTTTCAGAATAGGGCCCCTGAACGGCAATCGGCAGTGGTGAGAAGGAAAGGGACAGGGATGGAGGATAAACCAAGACGAAGGAAACCAATTACGTAACGTGCAATGTGGTGAAGATAAGTGAAAACAAAAGCCACCATGCCAACACGAAAAAAAACGTAGTTCGCCAGAGAAGAAGCAGAAACGAGCCATGGGGTGACGGTGCACTGCAGCGGCAGTCCGCCGTGATGTCATTGATATTTCGCAGCGTGTGCTGGGATGTGGTTTCTTGATAAATTGGCACTTCAAAGTGACCCAAATACTGGGCCTGGAAACTTCCTATAAGCTTCATTGCGCCCAAAACGCCAAGATATGTGAAAAATACTTTGAAATCCGAGATCTCGCACTGATGTGCCACCTCCCAGGTTTTGGCACGAAATCAAATGCAGGGAAGTTAAGCATTGAAGGGACATTTAGAGAAGCAGCACATCAGCTCAGACAGATAAAAGACAGTTTTCGTTACATTCGCGGCAGCAGGTTCATTAGTAGAACAGAAACTGAACTTTGAACGTGTATATATATATATATATATATATATATATATATATATATATATTAATTTCGCACGCAAACCGCAACGCTGGTTCGTCAGTGTGACGTCATGGGTATCGATGGGAATTTTCCGATTTTGGCCGCCGTGACTGGGCAAACGTTACCCAAACTTGCTAAGTTCAGTCATTAACTATTTTAGGACGCAACGTACACCATTTTTACCGATAAATAAACGAGGCCTGAGTAGCCGCCGTCAAAAGTCTATGACGTCACGGCAGCCTAGTGCGGGAACTGCTAGCGGCGTCGCCACTGGTCTCGTTTTTTTTTTTTTTTTCTGCGTTTTTTCTCGCTTTCCAAGCCTCGTCTCACGATAAGGCTAGGCTGTCTTGGCGATGTGGTAAGGTGACTTGCTAATACCGCTCAGATTACTTTTCTGTTTAGTGTTTGTAGCCTTGTTAAGTAATCGGAGTCTCCCATCGAGCGAATGAAAATTATTTTGAAAGAATAGGATGATTAACTGATTTAATGGTACTCTTTGGTTTCCCTATCATAATTTACCGTATTTTCTCGCATATAACCCGCACTGAAAATTTAAAAAATATTGCTTAAAAGTGGGGATGCGGGTTATCTGCGAATATTCGCGAAGGGACGGGGTGGGGGTCGGCTTCACAGCAACGCGCGGCCTATCGACATCGACGTGTGTTAAGCCAATGAGGCCAACACAGGTTATAGCCAGATCCACATCCATAGTCTGGTTAGACGCTTTTCGCCATGCTTTTCGCACAGTTTTGCAACGAGTCAGGTGCCGTTTCTTGTACGCCCAGTTTGCACAGTTGGCCAGCCTTGTTTCGGCATCATGAGTATGTCTCGGCGGCAGTCTTTCATAGTGCTTCAAAAAATGTGCCACAAGGAACAGCTTAGATGGTTCCGAAGACGATTACGTCTTTGAGAGCGGCGATGAAGCCTTGGATGGCAGCAGTGAATCGGACAACCCTGACAACGTTGCGGCGGTCGTTTTGAAATAAATATGTTTTGAAAACGAAATGATGACTGCGCGTAGTTGTAACTTCCTAGTCCTCATTTTTTCGGATAAGCGTGCGGGTTATATGCGAGGTTATTTTTTTTTTTTTCCCTTTTTCGTGGAGTTCAAAGTTAGGGGTGCTGGTTATATGCAAAGGCGGGTTATACGCGCGAGAATATGGTAACCGCTGGTTAAATATAGTATCCGTTGTGGAACTCTGGGATGAAGTGTCGTCCTGATGTAACATTCGACTAGGCAGTTTGGGATTCAGAGCAAGACTGCGCAGCGTTGACTCGCGTGCATCTCGTCATGCGCAATGATTCCGTTGTCATCCGTAATGCCTCTCGCAAACGACGTCGACATTGGTTTCACACAGGCGTCACCAATATGACTGGCAACGTCGAAATTATAGGTATTGAAAGCACAATTGTCTCAGCAGCGCCACTTGGAACACCGCGCTTGCTTGCTGTCGCGTGCAAACTGCGGTTTTCCTCGGTAGGAATTCGTCACGTAGTACTTCTTTTTGAGCCCTCGTCATGTGAGAGGTCGAAAAAAAAAAAAAAAAAAAAAAAAACCCTTAGACTGATAGATTCCGAGCTCCCCCCCACGCTTGTTATGGCTTGGGAACAAATTATTCTACAGAGCAGTAAATCAATTGGGGGAGAGGGGGGGAAGGAAAGCTCGAAATTTACCTGCTAAAATGGAGTTCATTGATGTAAATGATGCTAAAATTTAGGGTGCTGTCACTTTATGAGTACAAATTTTCAGGCGACATAATTATTTCAACTATATTGTCCAATTTATTATATCGTGCTGGTGTGCTGCATCTCCGTTTTTCGTTGCTCAATGACGCAACTTCTACATGCGTGATTTTCGGGGGACACAGGATCCGTCTTTTTACGGCTGAAGAACGACAGGGAGAACAGTCCTGGTAACGCTCTCATTCGCAACGATCGGGAAAACTTCTGTTAAAGCATGTCAGATGTCTTGCACAGTCTGCCCATGTATACGTATGGGTCGGTAAGCAGAACTAAATTTGCTGTTGTCTCAGATTAGAAATTGTGGGCAACATTTTTGACTATAGGTACTGTGCGCTTGCGTTTCTTCGCATCAACGCAAGAGCACCATGCTGTGGCATAGTTACATCGGAGTCCCTTTTCATCATGTTGGCACAAAAAGCTCGGTTGCACGGGGTACAATGCAAGCTTGTACACCTGCGGTGCAGTGCACCTTTGAACCTTGCAGCAAGTTGGTGCATCCCTGCGCAGCACAACCGTCACCGCCTGCACCTGTTCGTTTGTGGTGCCGTGCACCATTTCTGAAGTGCTGGTACCAATCTACAGCACAATTAGTCAATGGCAATTTCTCACAGGAAGACCGCAGAACTCGGGTAGTCAGTCGAAAACTCGCGCGCTTACAAAAAAAAAAAAAAAAAATAAAATACTTACTCATGTGCACCGCCATGCAATGAGGGAGGCCACATGCTCTGCCGCTGCACCACAGAATGCGAAGGCAGCGCCGCTCGTTAGCCTGTGCAATTCTAACTTTGTAATACGCATAGAATAGAGCGCAAACGCATGTACATTTTAAATACTGCGAAGTTAAATAAGTGTGCGGCACCTTATAACAGCCGACTCATGTCTCAAGTGACTGCATGACTACATCTCAAGTACCAAGGTACTAAAGTCGCGAACAGCATGCTCGATTTTGTCACTGTAGATCATAGTATTTTTATTTCCGCCAGCATCTCGTGACATGTTTTAGGCGTTTGTCGGTCCCTTTAAGAAAGAACGGATCTTTGAGTTCCTGTTGTATAGTTTAGGTGAGGCCCAGGTATGGCAATAATTTCCTGCAGCAGTCGCCGGCTATCGAAGTCTGCAATCAAAGAGAGGTGCGTCGATAGAACAAGCGGCAGACGAAACACGATGGGCTGATTCGAGGTTGGTCGTTCGCCTTGTGTACATTTGAGTCCCTGCCTAATGCAATAGAAATTGCATTGCACTGCTGTAAAGGACAATTGATTCGCGAGATCGATATTCTGCAGTTTCGGCTGAATCGTAATATTCTAAATAGTTTGCCGGTACTGAACTTCGTTTGATTGAAGCAAGGGGTGTGCTGCGACAGAGCGGCAGTTATTCGCGGATCTGCAAATCATGCTCGGAAAGCGCGGTATTTACATTCTCGCGCTAATTAGGACGTTAATAGCGTTCCTGTTCCGCCTAATAAAGAAATACCCGTGCTTTTTCAATCTGTATCTGCCACTGGAACAAAGTGACGCCATGGAGCAGACATGTGTTATTAAAAACGTAACCGTTTCGCAACAGTTTGTCTTGAACGTTTCATTTCTAAGCGCAGATGTTCGCAACCTGGAAATCGCCAGAAGTGTTTTTAATGACCTGCTAATGTCTCACTACCTTAAGTGGATGGATGGAAAAGCCTTAATATCAAAGTTGATTGCCCACTGACCTATCTATGCATGGCGAAACGGGGTAACAGAACAAGAAAACGAAAAAGTAAATCTTTCCTTGCGGGGATTCCCGTTTCATAGGCGAACTCCCGCAGCAACTGGTAGCCTGTTATTGCTTTTTGTTCGGCGAAAAATTACTTCCGAGCTGTGAAGTTCGCATGTCAAGAAGGTCACGTGTCCTTTCCTGAATTTTCTTGCACCCAAATTCAGGCAGCTGTCCTAGCCTGACGTCACAGATAGCACAAGGCCTGTGCACTTCGACCCATGACGTCACGCTACCTTGCTCGACTGCCATAGAATCTAATGGGGATGCTCCCGAGGCCGCGGCGATTTCGACGTCACCGCTTTCGTCACGCCGGGCTTGACAGCGGAAATTTCGGTCCAAGTGGCACGACGTCATAACGCCGAGTGCACAGGCCTTCTATCTATAGGAGGCGTTGGGTGGGTGACGGTGACGTCACATTGACATGTTTCGGGAATTGGTCTGTGGTGTCGCCAGCTGGCTTTTTACACATTGACTCCGTTTTTCTGACATACCGAATCTCTACTCTCGGTATAAAAGTCGTCGTCCTGTTATTTCGGGATTGTAAGCGATGGCTGTGCTTAGTACTTGAAATACGTATCTTCCTTTAGCGATCCCTTCACCGTGCCATGCTGATTTGGTATTTACCTACAGTGTCGGCGATAAGCCTGGAATGTGTGTGCGCGTGTGTGTAGTACTGGGGGCATTTACCGGCCCCGCCTGAGGGCGTTTCGAGAGGCGCGGCTGTGTATAAGCTCTTATCGAACGCCCGGGATGGCGCGGTGCAGGGAAGCGTGTACGGCGCGCGACCTCTGCGATGTGCCGATGTCGCGCCATACAGCAGAACCAACGCCCAGAAAGCGGAAGTGTTTATTCTCGTTATCCAGAAAGGGAGAGGAGCTACACTTTTCTCGGATGACTTACGTAATGCGTTGCGACACGCCACGCGCAGGTTACATGGTATAGAACACACATTGCGCGTCGCGCACGTGCAACGGCGGAAAATTGACTGTTTGCCAGAGGCGTGGGTGGCGGCGGTGAATTGCGGCCCGGCCGGGTGGCTCAAGCGCGAAGCCCGGACAGGTGCGATGCACATAGCGTGATTGTGTTCTTACTTTACGTTTAATTAAGGAAGTACCGGCGCGTATTGGGTGGGAGTGGCGGGAGTAGACATAAACACGGAACGAACTTCCTGGAAAGTTGATTGATTACTCTCGCCGCGGTGGATCATTGGTTATGACATGGTGCTGCTGAAAAGGAGATCGCCGGTTCGACCGGCGCGCGGCTGCGTTTCGATGAGCGCAAATAATAATAATAATCATAATAATTGCTCGTGTACTTAGACTTATGTGCGTGTTAAAGAACGTCGGGTGGTAAAATTTAGTCCGGAGCCTTCCATTACGACGTCCCTTATAATCCAACGTGCAGTTTTGGGACGTCATCCCACCTATTTCTGACGCAGGGAGGTCGTTTCGTTACTGTTGTGCGTGAAAGGCTTCGTTCGACGAATGTTGCGAGCGACAGTGGGAAGTGAAGCATATTTTCGTCGACAACAGGCCCTCCCCTTCGCCCCCAACCTGTGGGGCCTTCCTCCCGTTCGCGATGCGTCCGCTCTCGGGGAGGTTCGCGTTATTTCTCGCAGCCAGCCGTTGTGCCCTTCTCTCGACGCGGGCATAAGGGCGGCGGCGCCTGTTTTCCACCTTGCGCTTGCGCGCGGTCGCTCGCCGCGCTCGTTCGGGTTGATCGGCCCCAGCTGCGGCGGCAGCTGCGCGCAGCGCACGACCCTGCCCCGCCGCCGTCGACGACGACTACGCGGGCAGCGCGTTTTCAACAGGCCGTGCGTCTCCCGCCTCCTATCCGCCGCTTCTGCTTGGCTCCATGCCTGTCTGTCTGCGTGGCTGCTGCCGCCGCCGCCCGGTTTCTTTTCATTTCTATTATTATCGCCGCACGCGAGCGTCGGTGCGTGTAGTACGTGTCTGTGTGTGTTTGTATGCCGGGCAGCTGAACCGCCGCGAACGGGAGCGCGCGATATGTCCGTGGCATGCACGGCTGTGCCGAGGCGGATTGTGGACTCGCCGTTGTGCGCGGGTGAATTATTCGAAGAGAATCGAAGCGGGCTTCCTCCCAGCCTTGCTAGCTGTCAAAGTAGGGAAATTAATTTGGTTTCGTTACGGAGCTGCGCTGGAAACGCGCGCTTCAAAAAAAAAAAAAAAAAAGTGCACACCAAATTTGTCTAGCTCGTCCGAAACTCATTTTCAGTCATTCTGCGAGAAAAAAAAAAAAGAAAAAAGAACAGTTATTCCCCGAGAAAATTGAGACCACGCTTCCTACTTTTGAATTTAGCGCCGAAACCACGGCACTAGTGTGTCAGCGCATGGCCTCCAAGATTTGCGCGCGCCGGGAGCAAAGCCAGCTGGTGCGCTTTGATCTCGGAGGCCATGGTCAGCGTAACGTCGCGGATATTGAATTATTTTCTCCAATTAGTTTGGCCCGTTGGGTTTATCTCTTGGTTCCTTTTTAGAGTGCGACGTAGTCCTTTACCGATGCACGATCAGGTGGACTTGAGCCAGACACTGTTATCGCTGCTGAGGTAGAGACGTCGTTTGCGCTGCTGAGGTTATTGACCTCGTCTGTTTTTCCCTTAATTTATTCACCGTTACGATAGTGTCGTGATTCCTAGCTTTACTGCAAATGTCAGTGACGGAGTCAGCACACGTGGTAGACACCTCGCAAATGCAAAATAACTACAATATTAATTAAGCAGCGCGCCTGTGCCCTGAAAGGTAAAAGCCGCCTTGAAATAGTGATGCGTCCTTCTGTATTGCACTATTATTATTTTTTTCACTATTGATTGCACATTCAAGGCAGCAAAACAGTGAAAGGCTAATAGCTGCTCGCTTTTTTCGAAGTGCTCATCTCTCAGAGTGGTATCAATACACATGCAAGCGTTCCTGTACAGGAGCATATGCGGGTACACTAACGCATACGGCACCGCAACGCAACACCCTTCTCGGTGCGATGCCCAGCCGAGCCACGTTATCCGCCCAGCACGGGCGGGCCACATTTCCACTTACTAATCACCACCTGTGGCGCGCGATTACAGTCGCAACAGTCTTGTACCCACATCACGACACCGCTGCTCACAAGTAGCATGCTTTCTGCCAACGGGTGCGCTGTTGAAGCAGACAGCTAAAAGCTGTGCGCACTCTTGCATACACAGGTAGTGTTTACCTGCGAAGGTGGCGCCGCCACAACATGACAGCGGATATAACGCTATTTCAGCGCGCCTCGCGTCTGAGTACTTATCAGGCGTCTCACGTATGGTCGTGCTCATGGATGCTCATTGTCACGCCCGTGCCATATAGGTCCGACGGGAGTTGCACGCTCCGTCTCGTCCTGCTACGCGTGACGCTCAGCTTACCGAAGAAAGTTCGTTGGGTGTTTTCTAGACAGACCGACGCGTACCGCGCTCCTTTCCCGCCCGTAGGAGTCTACAAATCCGGCGCGTCTCGCATTGCGTCTTGTCTGCATCCGGTGGTGCGTGTTCTTTGCTTGTGTAGCGTCTCTCGGCAGGTTCGCCACGTCGGGCTCTCGCGTTGCGCGGTCCGCGATCGGTGATGAGACGTCGTCGTTGTTGTCGTCGTCGTCCTAGCGTGCGAAGATTTCTCTCGACGAATCATCGTTTTGACGGGAGTCGCCCTCGTCGTCTTTGTTGCGAGTGCAGCGCTGGATGACTCCCCGAGCCTTCCGTCGCAGGTACGTGCTACACTTTCCTTGACGAGTACGGAGCGAGGGGGTTATTGTACAACGTTGAACACTCTTCGAGTTTAGCTTGCTGTCTGTTATCACCCCGGACGTCGTGTACCGTTACCTTCGATGTTTCAGAACACGAATAAGGTTAGAGATGAGATCGGTCAGCTGGAAGACGAGGAGTTTATTGTACGACGCTGAACACTGTCGAGGTTAGCTAGCTGTCTGTTATCAACCCAGACGTCATGTTCCGTTACCTTCAATGTTCCGTTACCTTCAATGTTCCCCAACCCGAATAAGTTTAGAGATGACATCGGTCAGCTGGAAGGCAAGGATGGGTCGTAAAGCATTTGGCAGGCAGTCACTAGTCATGTAAGTATTCTGTTATCATTGAAATGTGGACAACGAATGTGCTTTACCGGAATTCACTGTTGTTCCCTGTAACTACCTACGAACAAATACGATTGCTTACAAGATCAAGTGTTGATGTTAAAGAATGTATGATTGAGGTAGAAACTGGCATGGACAGTCACGTCGTTGTCATGGGGGTAGGAAGGGGAGGGATTTCGCAGAACGCGTTCGAATGCATCGACTTCAGAATGCGTCGACAGTCGCGTCTCCCGGAGATGCTACAGGGAGTGAGTCCTTTCTTTTGATGCGGCTGCCCATTTGGCTTCGTTCTTCGACGGAAGGGTGCTGAACACGAGGTCGCGGGATCGAATCCCGACCACGGCGGCCGTATTTCGATGGGGGCGAAATGCGAAAACACCCGTGTGCTTAGATTTAGGTGCCCGTTGAAGAACCCCAGGTGGTTGAAATTTCCGGAGTCCTCCACTACGGTGTGCCTCATAATCGGATCGGGGTTTTGGCACGTAAAACTCCATAATTTAAGTTTTTTTTTTCGCCGGAAGGGGAACCTTAGGACCGGACAACCAGTGATGATAGTGGCACGGCCGCTGGATAAAAAAAAAAAAAAAAAAATATCCAGCGGCCGTGGTAGTGGCAGCGTGGTAGAGTACCAGGAATGATACAGAGACGTTTTCATACAAACGAAACCAATGGGAAACAGCCGCAGTCAGTGGTGTCACAGTGCTGAGAATAGGATATTCACGGGTGTATGGATATTGTCAGGAATAATGGGAGATATCTGGGAAGTGCATTCCTGTTTGCAGTGGATATAGCTAGTATGATTACGGATGTTGTCTGTTTCTGTGTAAAGGCTGTCGAGAATGAAAGCGATGGTCCTGTAAAGCTAACTTTCGATTAGGTATATATGTGCGCGCCGCCAATGTTCTTGGCAGGCTCTTCACGGTGGCTCTGTGCGGCAGTTGCCGACGTCGACTTCATCACATCATCATCGTCATCAGGCGCGCACGGGTGAGCGCAGTCAGTGGTGGATCGGGCGCAATGATGCGCGAATCTCACGCAGGACGGGTGCTTGTAAATATAGTTGGGAAAGGCCCTCGTCCTGCAGGTATCATTAATAGGATGGCGACGAAGGCGATGTCGCGGTTTCGACATCCGACTGCGGTGTTCTGACCGGAGGAGAGCGAAGAACCGCAGCTAGTCCAGATGGTTCCGGAGCCATCCGCTGTAGAGCATTTCGCTGTTGGGCCTAGCGAGCGTTAGTTTTGCGACCTCTACGGCGTTCCCGTATTTATCGGGCTCCAAAGCGGCGTGGATTAAACCAGAGAGTTTAATTCCTGCAGAAATTACTAGAGTGAACTCTGGCGCTGATGTTTTCGAATGCCGCAAGCATGGCGGTTCAGTCAGCGTGGAAATGATGTGCGGTACACGGATTCGCCTAACCCTCATTCTTCTCGCTTCGGCCGGATTTGTGACCTTGCAGATTGGTCTTTTTTCAACAACATATTGCGTTATAGATGCAATAATTAACGATTACTATGCATCTTGGCAGAGACTAATCGACTTACTGTGTCTCTAAAGCTACGAGTGCCTGTATGTTTTGAAATAAATGTAATGAATAATGTCGCAAGAACGTTTGAAGGCCACAAGCACGAAGAGCAGACAAATCCCTGCACTAACTATAATTGCCACGGTAGCGAAACAATCTTTGCGCCGGTGTTCACCCTATAGTAATTTCTGTAGGAAACTCCACGCGTTAAATTACGCTCGCGTCTCCGAGCTGCCTCCCTGCATAGCTCCGTGTTACCTAACGAGCTGCGGCGGTGGCCGTGCCGTGCCGGCGTCGAGGAAGGAAAAAAAAAAGCCGTGGCTGACGACGGGCCGGTTGCGGGAGGGTTTTGCGGTCGCGGAAGGAAAACAGTGGCCCACCGACCTTGGCTGTGTGCGCGGCTATGTTGGAGAGACGCCGGGAGGAGCCCGCGGCGGCATGCTGTGCGGTGCTTCCCAGGCGCTGCTGCGAGCTGCTGCAGTTTCCTACAAAATTTTGCTCCAGGGAACTACATCGCCCCGGTCGTTCGTCTGCAGTGGGAATGATGGTTAGCACGTGGATTTGTCTGATCTTCGTGCCTGGGGCTTCAGACGTTCTTGCGACATTATTTTATGGCGCCATCTCCTAGCAACATAATGTCTCTCAAGGACAACACCGGAAGTCGACAGGCAACCGTAAGTTGAGGTGTCTCCGAAACCGTGAGAATAAAAAAGTTGTCGCAGTTTCACCCGAAAGGCGAAGCATCAATTGCGATAGCAACTTAGTAGAGAGCTATACGGAGTAAGGATAGTAATTTTATCCACTGTACAAACTTGGACATGCAGCAGCACCGGCAACACACAGCACTGTTGTCGACGCCGTCGGCGTTTTGCCCGCGTTCGCACAAAATGCGTGCGGCGTTGGTGACTGTTGCCGGAGCCTCTGATATAAAGAGGCACTTGGTGCCGCAGCTAAACGTCGCCTCCCTTCCCTGCCCCCCCCCCCCCCCCCCGCGACCTTTCGTGCGTCAGAAGAAGGCGCGTTTGCTCTACATATATGGTGATTGTAAAGGAGGAAAGAGACGCCTACTTCTGCAGCCCTTAAGGGAGCACGGCACAGAACGCGCGTTTGTTCTCCGCCGTGCGTTCACTCCCCGTGAAAGCGCGCGTCCCTCGCGCCCTTTCACTCGCACATACAGCGTTCGGCGGCGCGCGGCGACGATTTCATCTCCATTGACGTCATACGGAACCTCACGGCGACGGCGACGGCAACGGCGACGCCGACGGCAGAAATCTGCTTTGGAGTGTCCATATAATTGCTATCGCAATAAAAAAAAATAACATATATAAAAGGAGGTAATGGTTCAAGAGCTGCATAGGATAGAAATTATATAGCAGCGTAAGTTTCGTTCAGGAAAGGGCAATTTCGGCACCTGGTCTGGTCTTTCTCATCATTATGATGATTAGCTATCATCATCAGCAATATGGCACGAGCGTCGTCGTCGTCTTCTTCCGCAGCTGACTCGTTGGTGCCCCTCGGCTTGCGCTCGTGCTCTGCACGCGCTCGTGCCACTGCTCTCGCGTTCGCCGTCGTCGTCGTCGTCGTCTTATTCCACAGCTGGCTGCGTTCCCGCTCATCATTCCAGCGTGGAATTTCATTTCTCTTATGTCGTCGTAATGGGGAGGTCGCGTTCACGGGGGTATGAGCTATCGCTTAAGGTGGGTATGTGCCATTCATTGTTCGTGTCGCGTTAGGACACGTCGTCAGTTGCTCCTCTGGGTGTTGTAGCAGAATGACGTGCGTTAACCTAAGGTCTAGGGGCTAGCGCCATTAAATACATTTAAAGGGAACATTAAGGTCGCCTAAATATTTATTATTACGCTTTATGATTCTAAATTTCCAAGCGCTCGTATTTTTCTGGGCACGGCAGGGCGCTTAGTTTCTGCACACGTGCGTAATCATTGCGAATTGTGGCTGATATAACGCACCAGTTTGTTGAAAATAATCAATGTTCAAAGTCGCGAAACAGTTTGAAGCCGGAAGTATGGAGTTCAGGCAAATGCATATACATGCCCACACGCAGCAAGGAAAAACTGGTAGGTCGCGTTATGTCTCGCAGCCAGCCAAGCGAACGCTCCGTGAAGACGCGTTCCCGTATATCTCGAGCCACTTGTTTAGTATCGGCCCAACACGTGGCCTCTGAGACTCGGCGTACTGGTAGTTTTTAATAGGGGCGCACTTGTCTTGTTCGCCGGACCTGCCGTAGCTGTACCTGCAGAGCGGCACACTAAAACCCACCGCACGCCCTGACGTCACACGATCACGTGCCGGGCCGATTGGTTTGCCCTTAATTGTGTTGCGCAGTGCTTCCTTCTATTTACGGTCCACCATTCTCATATTGGCTGAACGCCCATACTTGCAGCGTGCGTAGACGCTAGCAACCAAGAGTTACCTCCGTTAATTTTTGCGGGAAACACTTATGGCTGCACCGAGATGCTTGTCGGCTGCCGTCTCTGCAGGAAAGCGTCGCGGTGTGCGGAAGAGCGTCGTTGCCGCCTGGCTCACGGATTCGCCGTGCCCCTTCGTTGGCAACGGTCGACGTCCGCGAGCGTGTCGTGTAAATACGTGCGCACGAATTTGACATTCCGAGTCGCTGTAGCGCATACAGTGCATGCATCTGTTGCGAAGCCTATAGCATTACGAAGCGTTCTTTTTTTTTTTTTTTATGTGCCCCCTCCAAAAAAACTCGCTGTGGCCTCCGCTGCGCGCGTGCGCTGAATTTACAGTGTATGGAAAGTGGACGAATAACTCTTGAAAAAGCCTGTGACTACCTGAACTTCCACCGGACCTATGTATCTCCTCTTCCTGCGGTCTTTGCCAAACGATTAGCTTCCGTTGGTCGGCGTTTGGCAAGCAGCGCTAACATTTCGGCCGTCGTGAGTCTTGTTTCACTCGGCGAGTTCACTTAGCGCCGAGTGTCGCTTCTTGGCAAGTTGTAAGTGAGACATTCGCTCAAGCGATGACTATTCATCATGTTGCTGACGTCATCTGTTTCATTAAGTCTAGCGATCTTGGCGTTGTGTAGTCAACGCAGTGCAACCACCGCGGCGTGCATTCTTTCCGATTTCTCTTGCTGTGACGTCGACGCACGTTGTGTAACGTATGGTGGCGTAGGAATCTGAAGCGTTTTTTTTTTTTTTTCAACTTTATGACGGCCGACGCGTCTGCCGTGGCAGTAAAATGAACGAAAATTTGGGCGTATTTGCATTCTGGTAACGCTCTGGCTTTTCATCGTAGGTGACGCACATATCTGCTAACGCCTATAGGGTGCCTCAATGCGCATCGAGGCACCCTACTAACTCCCGGAACAGCAGTTGGTGAGGGGGTTGCGGCTGTACGAACTGTGGTTGGCAGAAGCTTGAATACGTCATACATTGTCCACGGCAGCTATAGATATCTCGCTTCGTATATACCTTTAACGAAACTTCTCATTCTCCTTCTCGTCCTCTTTTCTGACACTAAGAAATGACTGTGCGGTATTTTTCTTGTGCATTTAGCGCAGTTCTCGTTGGCAATTAATTTAATCTTGCTTTAAAAAAAAAACGCTCGACATTCCGATGCAGTTCGCCTTCAACGTATACATAGGAACGCAGCAGACGCCGCCGTTCTAAGCGAGTGGCATTTGCTATCGCGAACAAACTAAGTTCTATCGTCCCTTTCCGGGCTCGCGTACAGAAGCAGCTATAGTCGTGAATTTGCAGACGTGTGCAGTACTTCTACACGTGCTCCAAGCCGCCATCCCTTGGTAGCAGCGCGCCCACGTATGCAGGTGGCTGTCAACATTATACATGCGAGGAGAAATCTGCTCGTCCACAGTTCTGCTGACGTCCGTGCATTTTGCGAGAAAGCGACAGCAGCAGCTTGCTTTTCAAAATATACGAGAGGGCGAGAGCGCTCGTCGTTTACGTTCGGCGCGGCTTTCGCGAGACCGTTCGCCTATGTTTTATTTCTGGCACTCCTCGCATGTCGCTGTGCTTTGTGGTTCCGTGCAGGCGTGTGCGTGTGAGTGCAGTTTAGCGGCTCCGGCACTCTTGGTATCCGAGATGCGACACGGCCTGTGGCTCGATTCCTGGCCGCATCACGCGTCTGCGTTCCCACGGGAATAGGAATGCAAATGTGGCTTTGACGTGGGCGTCGGTGGGTTTCGCGTGGTCGATGTTCGTTCGAATACTCGTCGCTTCGGCGCCTTTAGAGCCCTGCTGTAGCTGCGTCAATCAAAGAATCACGAATCGTGAAATAGGGTTTTAAATGCTTAAATATTTACATTAGTTGATCTCGAACATTGTAAATCAATCAACTATAAAGTTACGGTTTCGCGCTCTTAGGGCCTGCGACTGTAAATATCTTTTTTTTTTTTTTCTGGAAATACGATGAGAGCTTTGCAAAAAACAAATTTGCACCGTTAGCATGGATATTTAATTTAGTCCAGTCTTCACAACTATAAAAAATTGTTCATTACGGGTATTCACCTTTTATAGGTGACGCGCTATATCATGAAAAGAACTGAAATTGTTTTACGACTAGATACAACGGTTATTATTGGCTTGAGTAACTTCATATGTCAAGAAAGAACACGAGTTAACCTGAGTGATACAGAGCAACTCGTCAAACTTCGTAGTGCACCGCCTAAATAATTTTTTTTTTACATTAATCTCTGCACTAAAGTGACCCATGACATTGTTTAGAATCGGCAGTGGGTTACGTGTACATTCTGCGCCATGTTCCATTTTTCGTTCACGTCGTCACTACTTGGAAAATTCAAAAGTACGTTGCATCTCCATACGCGTAGACACCGCGATCGAAAGGGATACATAGTAGAACAGAAAACTGGAAACGGCTGATTAATTGGCATTGCTTTGATTTCGGGCTCGTCGCAGCACGAAGGCGCTCAGTAGTTGGCGGCGACTCTCCGCGGTAGCCCATCTGGCTTTGGCGCAAGTTGCGCTGCCGAGCTGGATGGAGATCAAGGTTTCCACCCCGTTCACGGCGGTTGCATTCCGATGTGGGCGGAATGAAAAAAACAAAAACAAAACAAAGTTCGTGCACCGTGCATTGGGTGCACGTTAAGGAACCTCCAGGTGGTCAGAGTTAATCCGCAAACCTACTACTAAAACGTGCCTCGTAATCAGACCGTGGTTGTGGCAAGTGAACCTCGGAATTCAGTTTACTTAATTCGCGGCGACGCGGGCACTACTTCTATGGGACCGTCGTATTACGTAACAACTATTAACAAAGACGGGAACGATGATTAACCTCCTTTATACTATTATTATTTGTCCGCACAACTTGCGGATTCATTTTCCTTAACTTGATTACTCCTTTCCCTTCCCGACACGTCGGCGACCCGTCCCCCTCTTCCACTTCGGGCGCCTTCATTAACGGCATTGCAGCGAAGACTGCCGTTGCGTCACCCTCCTTGTTCGTTACAGTATGCGTGCCGACAGTTTCACTGCATGCGCAACGCTTTCTGACTATGCTCTCTCTCTCTCTCTCTGTTTCTAGCCGCCCTCGTATACGTTATTGTTCTCCTTCCGTGATTCGTTTTCGATACCGCGCTCGAACGCTACCATTGGGCCCGTTTGGCGCGCCTGTGTGTGCTCGCAGGCGCTTCCGTCCCTTCTTTCGCCACCGCCCTGATTTGGCCTTATAGGCACGTATATCGGCGCCGATGCATTATTCATTTTGGCGATGGCCTCCCGTTCGGAGGTGCGAGGCCGCAGTGCTGCGGCGGCGACGACGAGCACGCGGGAAGGAATCGCCCCGGCGCTTTCTCTCGGCACCGTGCCCCGCGGCGGGCGCGACCTTGTCCTCATGTATATAATATATATATATATATATATACACATATGCGCCCGCAGAGGTGCCGCCGACGTCGGAAGCGCGGTCGCGGAGACCGAGCGCAAATTTGCCGCAGCGTACCTGTGTGTGTCTACGTAGCGGTACTCTAAGCTTTCTCCAGGTCTGAAGAATCACGCAGTCCGCGAAGGAAAAGAGAGGAACGGTCAATAATAAAAAAAAAAAAAAAAAAAAAACCGAAGATGATGTCAAAACCAGGGAGACGTCACGACGCCCGAAGGCGCTTCTTGTGTTCGGCTGTGGAGAATTTATACGCGTCAGTGCGTCGTGTATAGGATGAGGAAGTGGATGTCGGCGAGGTCTGTCCGTCCATGGTACAGGAGGGTCAATTAAAGGGGATTGGTGCTTCGCAGGTAATCTCTAGGCTGTAGAGTGCTCGCGTTTCTTTGAGTGTAATTGACTGACTCTGCGAATGACTGACTCAATTATTTTTATCTTCTCTCCTTATCTATTCTTCCCCTCTCGCCCTCCCCAAGTGTAGGCGAGTCAACCGGGCACGTACGTCCTTGGTTAACCTCCCTATCTTTCCCTCTTCGTTTCTCTCCCCCTCTCGCGCGCTTGAGTGTAATGTTGTGCCGTGGAGCGTCGACGGTCCGTAGAAAAGCGATACGCTAGGCTATCGCGCCGGAAATACTGCGGGACCGGTTTTCCATGTGTGCAAGGTGTAAATCGGCAACGCATCGCGTTCCAGCGAAGCTACCGACTCTCGCTGTGCCCTTTAGCACCTGCTTTTAAGCTCGACAACACACCCCTGAAATAGGAACATCTAGGTGCGCCGGACACTCTAGAGTAGTGAGTGCTCTTCTCACAGCCGTGGCGGGAACCAGTGGCCCATTGTTCGGCTTGTATCGGCTCGTTGCAATATGCCAGGATTTTTTGAGGTTCCAGGTACAGTATTTGGTGTTGCAGCAAGCAACAGTACTGATGCGATGTGCCGTCTGCGAGCGATATATCGTCGTGTTTTGTCTCCCTAGTCTCCCTGCTGTCTTAATGTGACTTTTAACCGCTAGGAGAGACTCGGCATAAAAATCTAAACCGTATATCGATTATAATCTTTCTGGCGTTTCTGCGCGAAAAAGCTGGCGTTTGCAATTGGTTGGGGAGAATCCGTTTTATCCGCATTAATTCACTGGCTCTTTAACTCCGAGTAATGCGGATTCGAAAATACATCCACGTGAAAGGTCCCGCACGCTTCGGCATGGCGTCGCCGTAGAGGTTATCGCTAGTGTTGTGCCAAGTATACGAGTGTGCCCCGCGTTCGCGCTGGCTTGTGTGTGATCGCTAGGCGTCGTTCGATTTTGCCCTTGATTCCGCTCTTTGCAAGTGGGCGTCGATTGCCGCGTAGCTTGCGATCTCAGTCAATTGCGACCTCGACATCAGAGCCAAGAGTGCGCCGTTCGATCGGTGAAGGATTTAGCAAAGTAAAAGTTTCGCGTCGTAAATGGCCACGCGTTTGTAGTTGCGAGATTCGATCTTTGGCACGCTTTAATCTCGGCTGTGCCGTATGCGCCACGCGGAGTTTCTTGCCTCGCTTCTACTAGAATAGCGAAGAGGTTCTCGAGTGGTTCGTTGTCCCAGTTCCGCGTGCTAGCTATCTGCCGTCCTTGAAATGCGATAACGATAAGTGAAAGGAGAATGTGCCGACTTTCTTTGCGAGATGCACCAACCGTGGCTTTCGCGCGATGGGTAACGCGCGCGCGCGCGCGCACGCACGCACGCACACGCACGCACGCACGCACGCACGCACGCACACACGCACGCGTGCGCACAACACACACACACACACACCACACACACACACCACACACACACACACACACACATATATATATATATATATATATATATATATATATATATCGCCGCGCTGTCTCAATGGTGGCCGCCTACTGATCGTTGCGCAATGCAAAACACTCAAAGCTTGCTAAGGAACCTCAGGTTGTCGAAATGAACCCGAAGCCCTCCACTACAACGTCTGTCAGAGCCCCTGACTTGCTTTAGAATGTTAAGCCCCACAATCAATGAGTCAGACACAATGCACAAGGCACCCGGCACCTGCTGGCTGGAGTCCGTCCACGTTGTTTTCTGGGCGCCCGTAGCGACCGTTCGGGTAGTGCCGGCGCGCGAGTTCGTTCGGATATTTCCGGAGCGTTATAAAACGACCCGGGTGGCTCTGTGTCTGCCGAGAATAAACGCGCGGACACGCTTGGTGCTGCAGCCTGTTCGTTGCCGTGAAGTCGTAAAAGATGCGGTTGTTCTGACGTCAGTAGCGAGCGCCTTACGCCGGGAGAAAACGCGCGCAACATCCCTGCCTTCTCTCGGGTGTGCACTGGTTCGCTACGCGGGATTATTGTGCCAAGCCTTTCTCAAATTCTTATGTAGGCGCAAGTATGGAAAGGTCATTGTTACGTGAGGAACATCGCTGCGACCTAACTGCCTCCATGGCGTTCTTTTCATATTCCTGGCAGCCCTTGTATTCCCGGCAGCCCCTGTCCTTTTCCTTTTAAATAAAGTTCGTGCTCACTCACTTCCTTTCCTTCCTTTATTTTCTTGAAGGAAAAGGGGGGGGGGGTGCTGTTAGCATCATCATCTAGTGGCACTCTTGTAGTCGGTGCTACACGTAGTTCGAGAATGTCTCGTGTTGAACGATGAAAAGCATGACGCGGTTTCACCGTGGAGAACAGTGCGCGATTTATTAGCGAACTTGGAAATGCTTTTTCGGGAGGGAACGCAATATTTTTTTTTTTTTTTTTGAACGCATAGCAGTAAACGCGTGAAGAACTTTTCTATCAAACTCTCGAACCTCAATGTAGGGGTCGTCGTGTATGTAGGGGCGGTAATAGGCGCGGTCATCGACAGCTTTGCGCGGGTATGGTGTCTAGCGCGGGTCCGGCTGTGGTACGACGTAGAGCGAGGCCGGTGGCCGCACGTGGCACAATAAACAAGGAACATGGTCTAGCGTATATATAAAAGCATTGCACGTTATCTCCTTGTTGTCAGCGCCCATAATTGTCAGTTGTGGCTTCGTCGGTCTCTGGAATGTTGCGAGATCTGCAGGCGTAGAGGATTTTTGTTTTGTTTTGTTTTGTTTGGGTGACATCATCTTCGGCCAATTCGCAGGTTTGCAGCCCTTATCCTCTAAGGAGAGCTTGGCCCAAAACACATGCACGGCACAGCGCACGAACGTGGAGAGGGTCAACTATCGCGGGACACTGATACTCATTGTCGAACCGATGACTGGAGAGAAAGGCACCACGAGTTCGTTTGAAGGAATGCCACTTTGGAAAATGTCCAAACTCGTTTGGCGGTGTCCAACAGGTTGTCAGGTCGCTGCGGTAGCAATTGGCTCTGACGAGGGCGTTGGCTAGTTTGCCATTGTCGCGTTCTCCGTGAGCGGCTGGTTCCGCGGGGTCAACGCCCGATCGCAACAGTGTAGCAGTCATTACGCGAAAGCTTTCCAAAGCCGCCCACCAATTCTCGTCTCGCTTTTTTTTTTTTCATATGTATGGATGTCTAGCAAGAAATGAACCGGGCTACCGCTCATGCGCGACATAAGCTTTTTAATGCATAAATATTTCTAACTAGTCTAGCCAAGTTCTACGGGCGGCAAACAGCAGCCCTGCGCACTCGCTCCTGATTGAGTTGACTATTTGGCATGCGGGTGGCCGCCACTTCTTAAGACTCAATTATCACGCAGCCTTGTTAATACGGAATGTTTGTATCGACTGTAGTGATTGGCCTGAACGGAAGGCGCGGGACAAAACTTTGCTGAACGTGCGAAAAGACGCACTAAACGTGACGTGCTACGGCACGTGATTTGTCGTTACCTTATTAGATGTTCGTGTTCTTTTTTTTTTCGTTTCTGTTTTTTTTTTTTTTTTTTTTTTTTTGCGCTGGCTTCCGTAGAGACAAGTAAGTGTGCGTAGTGTTGCTTTCACTATACCGCGCTGACCTCATGGTCATTGATGAGAAGTGACATTTTGCGCGAACATTTCTCGGAACACTTGCTGACACACACACACACACAGCACAACACCGGGAGTGGAATGTCATTCTACAACATTTATCCATACGTCGCATTTCAGTGACGTGTGAAGGCGCGATGAGTCTTTTAATGCGTCTGTGAAGTACGTGGATCTATGCAAGCGGGCGTCGAATATATATATATATATATATATATATATATATATATATATATATATATATTTGTTCTGTTTGTTTTTGCATACGCTCCATGTACCGACCGTCAGTGTCGCCTTTACATTGTGATCGATAGGCGTCAGTGATGTGACGGAACGTTTACCGCATACTGACACGATATTATTATATCACAGTCTGTTCACACTGTACCGCCTCGGTTTACCGACTCTGCGCATTTTCACGCCTTCGCTCGCGCCGAGAAGCTGAACGATAGTTTCTGATTTTCGCCCAAGAAGCCAATAATAATGCGCAATCGTTGGTTAGGCGCTTCGCTCCTGGGGACGGTTCGGTCCATGGATCGTATTTGGCCCTTGTGTTGAGGCCCATCGTCGGAGGCAAGTGCTGGATTAAGAAGAATAGCTGGCGTTACTTGCATTTCGCTTCACTGGGGCAGAGCCGACCGATGTGTTCGAATCCAAGCAAAGAGGAAATAAGCCTTGTTGTTCGTCGTCGTCTTCCACAGCTGGCTGCGTTGTCGCTCATCATTCCAGCGTCGAATTTCACTTCCCTTCGGTGTCGTCGTAATGGGGAGGCCGCGTTTATGGGGGTGTGAGCCATCCACTTTCTTACGTAACGGACAGATTTAATTTTGAAGCAATTTTATTGCGATAGCAATTATATGGACACTCAAAAGCAGATTTCTGCCGTCGGCGTCGCCGTCGCCGTGAGGTTCCGTATGACGTCATTTGGAGATGAAATCGTCGCCGCGCGTCGAACGCTGTATGTGCGAGTGAAAGGGCGCGAGGGGCGCGTCTTTCACGGGGAGTGAACGCACGGCGGAGAACAAACGCGCGTTCTGCGCCGTGCTCGCTTAAGGCTGCAGAAGTAGGCGTCTCTTTTCTCCTTTACAATCACCATATATGTAGAGCAAACGCGCCTTCTTCCGACGCGCGAGAGGCCGTGGGGGTGGGGAGGGAAGGGAGGCGACGTTTAGCTGCGGCACCAAGTGGCTATTATATCAGAGCTCCGGCAACAGTCACCAACGCCGCACGCATTTGGCGAACGCGGGCAAAACGCCGATGGCGTCGACAACAGTTCTGCGTGTTGCCGATGCTGCTGCATGTCCAAGTTTATACACTGATAAAGCTAATATCATTACTCCGTATAGCTCTCTACAAGTTTGCTATCGCAATGATGCCTTACCTTTCAGGTGAAACTGCGACAACTTTTATTTCCAAGGATCGCAAGCGGCATTGAACGGCGAATGCTAAACTACGCCACCGAGCAAACTCGAGACATCGTACGCACGCGACAACGGCGGACTGCGGCATACCGCCAGTGACTC